>NC_089593.1:91564069-91866356 GCF_019320115.1 Miscanthus floridulus
TGAATTACGATTGATTTTGTTTGTGTCGTTTGTGCGCGATCAATGGATTGAATTACTGAAGGCGCGGGCCCGCTCGACCAGGACGAGCTCGAGGAATTGCTGTACGACGCCATGGACGAGTCCTTCAACGCCGACATTGAGGATGGGAGCGTCGAGGAGGTATGTATTCTTCTTCTGCTTTAAATTCTCTCTGTATAATCTAGTCTCTCATTCATGAATCAAATCGATGTGTAGGTAGTTAACACGATCGGAAACTAGAGAAATTTAGCTCGTTATTCGTAAAATTAACTTGGGGAATTTAATTTGTTGTCAGATTTTCAGAATAGCTGCAGCAGTGTTGCCTTTCAAACTTAATTTGGACGAAGTGATATTCGTTCCGATGCGCAAAATAACTAAAACCTTGTTATTTTATTCTCAATTTAAGTCATAGATATATGCTCGATCAGGGATAGTTTGAACAATGTTGCCAAGATGCTTGAGGTATCATTACTATCATCCCCGATGACACCAGAACCACATGATGATTTAATAACAAGACAGTAACAGTACTAGATGAAGTGCAGACATACATATGTATCGCGAAACAGGGCCAAATAGCAGCAGACGTGTTTAAAAACACACACAGGGCATTGCCTTCAGAATTCAGATAATAATTCTGACCTACATCCAAGCAGAAACAAATAATAATTGTTACCATCACACAGTTATATATGAGGATAGTGCTAGCTTGCCTACCCCTGCACAAATTTATTTGTATATTATTGCAACTTAGTTTGCTTTCCTGAGAAATAAAATTTTGTGGGGCCTCCCCCCCCCCCCCCCCCCCCCCCCCCCCCCCCCCCCCCCCGTTACAATTGATCTTCTGTTTGAAGCAATGTTTTCAACAGAAGCTCTATGCCTGTACATATATCTCAAAATATATATTAATAGAGAAGAATATACATCTCAAAATATAAGTAGATGACTAATAAATTGGATGAGTTTGTTAGCAGCAGATCGAGGTAGGAGAGGAACTTGGGAAGGGGAAGAACAGAGGAGAATAGCGAGGACAGATTTTCAATTTCAATGTTTGAATACAAGTTCTAGTTGCCTTCTCCAACACATCGACTCAATACTTATCACTAAGCTATTCATTCGGGGCAGTTACTCTAGCATTGAGCCCAATGTTCAAAAAGGCGATGCTAGGCGGTCGCCTAGGCACACTTATGCGCTGGGGACGGGGTACCGCCTCGCCTAGGGGGGTAGGCGGGTACCTAGGCGGCGGCCAACTGTTGGCGGCGAAAGGAGGCCAGATCCTCTAAGGCAGGGACGCGTGGGGGTGGCGCGGAGGTCAGGCGACGATGGGGAAGGAGGTAACTTAGGGCACCGGCGGCCGGTCGGGGAAGAGGCAACGTCAGGCGGTCGCAGCAGGTAGATCCGCCAAGGCAGGCACGCGGGACGTCGGACGGCGGTGGGGGGAGGAAGTAAGATCGACGGGGGCGGGGGCAGCAGTGGCCGGTGGGGAAGGAGGCAGCGGCGTGGGCGAGATGGCAGACGCGGGCAGAGGAGTTCGGGTCTTCGGGATGGAGAGATAGATGAGAGGCTAGGAGAGGAGCGGATAAGGGGATAAGGTGTCGGTGGGAGTTACAGGCTTACAACACGAGACTTGGGCTTTTAACTGGGCCTTCTTCTCCTCTTTCTCTCCAATATTGACCATTTATCTCCTATTTTTTCTTTTCTTTTAAGTATATATGCATGTATTAGTCACCGCCTTAGAAACGCCTAGGCGAGCTGCCATGGGTCACCGCCTAGATACCGCCTGGCACCTTCTTGAACATTGATTGGGCCTCGCCTGCCTCCTGGGCCTTGGCCTTGCGCCTTGAACTCCCTGGTCACACTACTCTTCTTCCTGGCTCTGTTGTTCATCACGCCGTGCCACTGATGGAGCAGGTTCACTGCTGACAGAGTTATATTACATTCTTCCCCACAACTGCCAAAAGATGTTGATTATTGTTCATTGTTGTGTGGAGTTGACTTAATTTCATTTACATGCATGTGACATCGTCATCCAGTTAATTTGTTTCCGTTTAAAGCTGCCAAGGCACTAAACCTTTTCACTTCTCCCAAGCAGGTTACTAAGCATCTGATGATTATGTACACACGCTGTCGGCGACAGAACTATTCGTACATCGATAAGCTTAGGAAGACACGGCTTGCAGGCAGCGCCATTACCCAGAGCAAAGAGGTAATAATTTTGAACGCTTTGAGATTTTGATGCATTGTGCAATATCCCTCAAAGGCAGGAGCTTTTGATCGATGCAGGTATATCCAATTTCAGACAGACTTTTGGCTACTAAAGCTTGTTGCACATGCTCTGTTCTCTTGTGCCTTTACATCTTGCGTTTTAGCGGCCTAAAAACTGTCCATCGGCGCCCACACCCTTTAACTTTTCCCTGCTTCAGAGTCACAGTTTATCTATTACGTCGACAAGTCTAAACATCAGTGTTGGTTGTTATGTAACAATGGTCGCATTCCTCACCCATGGTGCGTAAATTAAGTGAATTCACAGTTTGGTCTCCTCTTCTGAAACAGGTATTGGGAGGCTACGGTAGCAGCGATGACGAGAGCCCACGCTCAGAAGAAGATGATGATGGAGCAGGCCCAATGGAGGTTGAGGTGCCGCGCAACCCCAGACCCCGCAAGCCCGTCCCCGATGCGGATGGATGGACCACCGTGCCGTCTAGGCACCGCAGCAAGTAGTTGGAGCACAGAAGAAAGGAAGAACCAACATCGTAGCCCATCATCTGCTGAATGTTTCTTTTCTTCTCTCCGCGCATCCAAAGTTTTTAATATGTAGAGCCCATGGTGATATGTAGGACTCCTACGTAGTAGTGGCAAATCATGTTCAGTTGCAGACTTGCAGTAATAAGAACACCAACCTTTGCAATGGCTAGTTTTTTTCGCACACCCTGTGTACAGTTTGTTTTTAATCTTTTTTGGTCTAGGCTGTGACACTTCCCCTTTATTAAAGATTAATATAATATAAAACGGCAGTTTTTTTTTTTGGCTAGTTTTACCTTAAAAAAACTTTGCAACTGCTCAATGCGACGTCACTGCAGAGTTTGTCGATGCTGGTCGAGTTGCTGTATTGCTGACAGATGTGATGAGCAACTTGCATTGCTGCATGTTAAGATTATTCATTCCCAGATCGATGATGATTGGCTTTTCATGGCAAGTGATGATGAAAGTGACTAAATAAATGAATATGTAGAAGTCCAAAAGAAGTCAGGCACTCGCTTTTCATGACAAGGAGGGAGCCTTATATAACACATAGTACGTTATAGTAAACCACTTTATAAAGAGTTACTATAATCTCGTAAATTAACATAGTAATTATCGTAACTCAAAGTGGCTACAGAATAAGTTATTTTGTAGCCATATATATATATATATATATATATATATATATATATATATATATATATATATACACACACACACACTACCAAACGCTGCAGCTTGGCGGCTAGTTGAGGGCTTGATCAGGTCGAATCAGAGTCGGCATCTATCTATGGGCTTGTTTAGTTGGCGATTTTTTTTGGGAAATAGTACTGTAGCACTTTCGTTGTTATTTGTCAATTAGTGTCCAATCAAAGTCTAATTATGCTTAAAAGATTCGTCTCGTGAATTTCGTCTAAACTGTGTAATTAGTTTTATTTTTTATTTATATTTAATGCTTCATGCATGCGTCCAAAGATTCGATGTGACGGAAAATTTTGAAAAATTTTGCAAAATTTTGGGAACTAAACACTACCTATGAGTCGATCACATAGGTTTCGTCATCGCTGACGTGATTGGCAATCTCATCTGGAAACCTCGCTCTTGTTCGCTTCCAGCGAGCAGAGATGGCGGATCATGGCGATTAGATCCTCGAGACCACCGTCCGGTCGATCCCGTCTTGCTTTGGTTTTGGCAGGATCGAATGGATCGGATAAGCAAGTGAAGTCTAAGGGGTTATTAGATAATAAAGTACTGGTTACGTTCTAGAAGGAAGGTGGCAGCATCAGTCATATCACTAGCTACAATATACTCTATAAGTACGAAACAATAATACTTACACCAGTTGCCATGCAATGCAAGTGCACAATTCAAGTTGGCCTCGATCGATGATCTCCTCTACGTATTTAGTACTAGCTAGTAGGTTTAATTTGTCTCTTGCGTCGCCATGCTGGAGAGAATTCAGAGCTCACAGCATCTTATCGTGCATCTGCCTAACTTGGCTCTTTATTCATAGATCAGTATGAACTATATATATGAAATGATGAAATGTCAATGTAAGTATATATATCTTGTTTATTAAAGCTGTGTGCCTTGTCAGTAGTTCGTCCACCCCACCATGGCTATCGAAGTAGCTAGAGTGAGTTAGTTAATTAGTTAGGCTCTAATAATCATCGTCACTTGCAATGTGCAGCTATTCTTGAATATTGACCACAAATGTACTTGGGCCAGTGACTGTTGAAAGAATTTTGTTTATTAATTGTTAGGCTGCAAAACCAGGACCAATAATCGACCAAAAAAAAGCGTCCATCAACAAATGTACAGTGACGAAAGCGTCGAGGAGACTGACGTGCATGTTGCTCTCCTGTACGTGGGTTTCTCAAGGAAAAAAAAGTCTCGGAGAAATAAGAGCAAGACTAATAATACAATATAGATCTTTGTAGCCCATTTCTCAGCCAACCAATATATATAGTAGTTACCTTTTCATTATTAATGCATGGTCCATTTGTTTCTCTCACAAATTTTTCTTTGTTCTTGTGTCTAAGTCGGCTGTAAATTTACCGCCTGTTTTACCTCTCTCTTCTCTACGTCAGCATTCAGCCTACTTATAACCCGTTATTATACTTGTTCTAATAATAAGCTGGCATTTTACGAAAATTCATAGGCAACTTGGGCTCACACGCTCGCTACTGACTTTTCCACGAAATTCATCAGACTAGCTAGCTATTGCGAAACGAGGACCAGTAAGTAGACTAACAAATTAAAGTGCAACGACGAAAAAAGCATCCACACGTAGTGACGTAGACGTAGCTCTCTCCTATATATATTTTCCCGAAAATTCATCAGGCTGTTGTGAAATTCAGTGGCAGCATAAGACCCTTTGTAGTAATGATTATTGCCTGATCAGTCCCCGGTAATATAATATATATAACCACACATTTTTTTTATCATCGTCATTATTGACAGCGTGCAATTTACCGATCGAACATACCATGAATTCCTGAAACTGACAGACTACATATCTAGATTTTACCGGGGCGGACGGTACATCGAGCTAATTTTAACTGCTGGCGCCGGCCACACCGCACGCCATTCCTGAAGACAAAACCCGGCCATGAGAATAAACGTATGTACGTACGCCGGTAAAAAAAACAACAAGAAGAAGAAGAAAAGACAAGAAAAATCTATGTCCACCAAAATGGCCACTGAATTTTCAAAGAACTCATCAATAGAGACTTTTGGCGGAGAAACGAGGACCACGTCATGAAAATGCTTTGCCCCTCAACAACAAAAGTACGACGACGACGATGAAAGCGTCGACACGTAGCTCTCTCTATGTATATCTCAAAGTACTACGACATGAGCTGGAAACTGCGCCACATATGCATGGCTATGCGCATCATCAGTTCTTGTTGGCCACGAGAAGCTAGCCAGCGTACGTATCTCGGAGACAACGTCTCGGTTCGCTTCGCTGAAAAAAATTACCGAAATACTATTTTAATTAAAAAAATAAGTTAAAAAATACGAATTATAAGATAAGCGAACATGACAGCATGCATGTATGTGCCGGGGGAACGAACGAACCAACGAACAATGCAAGCGCGTGGTGGGTGCTGGCATCTGCAGGTTCAATCGAAATAAATAAATAAATAAAGGCATGCATTTGCTACCGACGCGGTGGCGGCGGCTGCGACGAAGACGTGGCGGAGGCCATGGCCCGTCGTCTTCCTTGTGGGCGAGAGAGAATTGAGATCGAAGCAGCGGCAGGAATGACCGGAGGAGAGCGATCGAGGGGGAGTGTGTCGTCGATGAGGACACGCGGGACAGCGAGCGAACCAAGGAGCACTGCATTGATTGGATCCATGATATATGATGTGGTTGATCTCGATCGGTCGATAAACAGCAGCGCCGTCCCTGCACAAGACAGAAGACACATCGATCCTGCCTGCGATTGATTGCTTGCTTACACGTGTCTTAGTCTATATATTACACCTTAGGAAGTACTCCCTCGCTTCTAAATTGTAAGTCATTATGTTCCAAATTATAAGCCGTTATGGATTTTTTTTAGGTATATAGCTTTTTTTTTTGCTGCGCATCTAGTATAAATTATGTAAGATATGTAATAGAAAAGCCAGAACGACTTATAATTTGGAATAGAGAGAGTACAACACAATCAACCCTAAGCCAGCATGAAAACATGTAATGTTTAAGCATTGGTTATACGCCTAGTAAAAATGTTTTTTTGTTGCTTATATTGTGTTGCATGGGTGAAGACTGAAGATTCTACAATTTAAGGGTGCTGGGAATTCCTACCCAGCGGACCCCCTTGTCGTCTCGGGCAACTTGGAGGGGGGCGCCCACCCGCCATCCCGAGGCCCCGTCCTGGCTGACCATCCGGCCATTGCTGCCGCACGTCGACGAGCGGTGGCGGCGGCCAACGGTTGTGCCTAAAAAAGCTACTGTCATGGCTCCTCCTCCCCCTTCCTTCCTCAGCTCTTCCCCAAACTTCTGTTGGAGCTCGGCCTTCAGTAATCGTGTCAAAGTTCTATCCATTCATTAGATGCATTACTTTGTTACTTAGATGCATGAACATGTTTTGTACAAGCGTAGAATCGCGGGCAGGGGTGGAGACTTGCACACCACTGCGCCGTGACCGCGTCCAGGAGGCTCACTCCGCCACAGGTTGTTCGCCGTGCTTGTCGCGTGGACGTTCGCAAAAGATGGCGTACCACGCAACAACAAACTGTGGCGGGGAAGTCGGATCGAGCCATACATAAGATCAATGAAATGCATCGGGTAAAGCTGCGCCATTCGCAGTAAACCAACTCGCCGTGTTCTGCGTTCTATACTTTGTTCGATCTGTTCGAGTCCGTGGTGATCGCACACCACCGGGCATCGCCGGTAGCTGAGAGTTCCTAGGACGGTGAGCCACCGACCCTAACAGATTGGTATCAAAGCGAGAGTTGAGAGTTCCGGTGGATCCAGTGGTCCACCAAGAGAGCCGACGTAGAAGAAGATCGCAAGCCGCGCCGCCATGGGCGATACATCCACCAAGTCCACCGTGAAGGAGAGCTCGCTCATGTGGCCGATGCTCACCAGCGACAACTACACCGAGTGGTCCATGTTGATGCAGTGCAACTATGAAGCGTTGGAAATCTGGGAGGTGATCGACCCAGGTACCAACCCGAAGCGCGCACAAGATCGACAAGCTATGAGCGCCCTCCTACGCTTTGTACCCAAGGAGATGTGGCAGACGTTGGGGAGGAAGACGACAGTGAAGGAGGCGTGGGATGCAGTGAAGACGATGCGGATCGGAGCCGATCGCGTTAAGGAGGTGAACGCCCAGAAGCTCTTGAAGGAATTTGAGAACATTCAGTTCAAGGAGGGGGAGTCTGTCGATGATTTCGGCATGAGAATTACCAATCTTGTCAGTAATCTCAAAACCTTGGGCGAGACGATCGATGATCTCCACGTCGTGAAGAAGTTTCTGCGTGTGGTGCCACCTCGGTTCACACAGATCATGGTGTCCATTGAGATGTTCGTCGACCTCAAGACACTGATAGTCGAAGAACTGGTCGGGCGATTATGGGCGGCGGAGGAGCGCTTCGATGAGAAGGTCGACCAGATCGTTGACAAGGTCGGGTGGCTAATGCTCGCCGAAGAAGATTGGTTGGAGAAGCATAAGCACCGATTCCACCCTGGCAACAAGGCTGGAGGGAGCGGTGAAGGGTTGAGATGGCGACTAGAGAGGGGGTGAATAGTCTTTTCTAAAACTTAATCGCGTCGGCTAACCGATACAAATGCGGAATTAAAACTATCGGTCTAGCCAAGACTATACCACACTATATATGTTCACTAGCACCTTGCAAAGATAACAATTATGCAACAAAGATGCCGGGCTAGCTAGAGCTCTCCTAAACAATTCTAGGAGTAAGGTCACACAAACCTATGCCACTAGTACTTTAAGCAACAAGGGAGCTCCTACACATGCTAGTAAGCAAAAGCACAAAGCTAACTAAGCTCACTAGCAATGCTCAATAACAAGGCAACCAATGCCTAATTAGAGATCGCAAATACTTAGCTATACAAACTAAGCAATGTGACTAACAAGGTTACTAAAACCAAATTAGCCACGCAAGGGAGCTACTTCTATGCTACACAAGCAAGAAGGTAATTAGCAAGCTACACAAGCTATCTAATTACAAGAGCAACTACACAAGCTTAATATGTATAAAAGTAATGGCAAGCTTGTGTAATGGGGATGCAAACCAACGGGAAGAACAAGGTTGACACGATGATTTTTCTCCCGAGGTTCACGTGTTTGCCAACACGCTAGTCCCCGTTGTGTCGACTACTCACTTGGTGGTTCGGCGGCTAATTAGCATCACCCGCTAAGCCCGCACGTCGGGCGCCGCAAGAACCTACCCCAGAAGTGAGGGTAGCTCAATGACACGCTTTACTAGAGTTGCTCTTCGCGGCTCCCGCGGGGCGAGCACAATGCCCCTCACAAGCACTTCTTCGGAGCACCGCACAAGCTTCTTGCGTGCTTCGACGGAGACCACCACCAAGCCGTCTAGGAGGTGGCAACCTCCAAGAGTAACAAGCACCACCGGCTTGCAACTTGATCACCTAGTGCCACTCGATGCAACCTCACGATGCAATCACACTAGAATCGCTCACTCACACAATCGAATGATCACTATCAAGTATGTGTGAGATGGAGGGCTCCTAAGCACTCTCAAGCATGGACACAAAGTCCCCCAAGGTGCTCAGCACCAGCCATGGCCGAAGGCCACTTCTATTTATAGCCCCAAGGGCTAAACTAGCCGTTACCCCTTCACTGGGCAACGGTCGGGCCGATTGGACGCTTCGGTCGTGTTGACCGGACGCTGGACCTCAGCGTCCGGTCGCCCGCAGATGGCCACGTGTCCTGGTTCCAACGGTCACTTGACTTGACCGGACGCAGCAGCTTACAACTGATCGGACGCTGAACCCCCAGCGTCCAGTCATTTCCAGTAAGGTACCGACCTCGACCGGACACGTCTGGTCACACTTGATCGGACACAGCCAGCATCCGGTCACACTCCAGCTACTGCTACACTCCACGTCAGCACGACCGGACGCAGGCAGGCAGCGTCCGGTGCTTTTGGATCCAGCGTCCGGTCACTTGACCGACGCTGGCATCTCCTCCATTCTCTTCACCCTTGCTCAAGTATGCTAACCACAAGAATTTGCATCCGGCGCAATAGAAAGTAGGCCTTCCATTTTCCCGAAAGCGCCGAATCCCGGACCCAAACCCATCTCACTCTTGCAAACACCACCTCCTTTGTAAATGTGCCAACACCACTAAGTGTACACCACCATGTGTATGTGTGTTAGCATTTTCACAATCATTTCCCAAAGGATGTTAGCCACTCAACTTGCCACGCCACTCGATCCTAGCGACAATGCAAAGTTAGATCACTCGAGTGGCACTAGATGACCGATATGCAAACAAGTTTGCCCCTCTTGATAGTACGGCCATCTATCCTAAACCTGGTCATAAACTTCTCTACACACCTATGACCGGTGAAATGAAATGCCCTAGGTTATACCTTTGCCTTGCGCATTCCATTCCATCTCCTCCAGTGTCGATGCAACACATGCACCAACACGATCAACAATGATATGATCCACTTCATATCATCACATGATCATATTGGTTCGTCAATCTTGACTTTACTTGCTCTTTACCGTTGCCATCGTCCATCGGCGCTAAGTCTTGCTCAAGCTTCACTGCCACGCGGTCCATCACTCCAAAGCCTTCGACTTGCCCTTCATGCTTGCAACTGGTCCATCAAGCCAAGTCTTGTCTTGATCTTCTTCACCTTGATCACATGACTCAATGTCATGTCTCATGTGCATTTAAGCTCCTTCATCATCACATGTGTGAGCTTTGCAACATCTCCAAGCCATTTTCACCTCCATGGCATATGTTGCTCACACACATGTACCTGTGGACTAATTACCTGTGTATCTCACATAAACACAATTAGTCCACCTAAGTTGTCACTCAATTACTAAAACCAAACAAGGACCTTTCAAGCGGTGGCGGTGGCTCCTCAAAGGGCAAGGCGGCGGCGCGCCCTGACGGTGGTGCCACGGGTGTAGTCAAGTTGACCTCCATGGGCACGCCGAGAAGGAAAGGTCGGTGTCGCAATTGCGGCATCTATGGCCACTGGGTGGAGGACTACAAATGCCCACCGAAGAAGGAGAAGAAGGACGGCACACAGCCGGAGGCCAATGTCGCCGTCGGCGGGGCCGATCACGGTGGCGGTCTGCTCTTGGCCACGTGCAACGTCGCGTGCGGGCCGACTCAGATCGTGCACCTGTCGGAGAAGGTGACCCCCATCGATGTCCCTAATGGTGTGTGGGTGCTAGACACCGGTGCAAGCAATCACATGACCGGGACATGATCGGCGCTGACACAGCTCGATCAAAGCATTCGCGGCTCAGTGCATTTCGGTGATGGCTCTCGCGTGGAGATTGAGGGCATCGGCTCAGTGGTGGCGCAAGGTCATCATCAGCAGCACAAGGTATTGACTGACGTTTATTACATTCCTAAGCTACGTAGCAATATCGTAAGTCTGGGGCAATTAGAGGAGAAAGGTTTCAAAGTGGTTCTGGAGAATGGAAGGATGTGCGTGTATGATCAAGGACGTGCTCTGTTGATATCTGCTCCTAGAACAACTAACATGCTCTATACTGTTAAGTTGAATTTAACTGAACCAATATGCCTGTTAGCAAAAATAGAAGATGTAGCTTGGCGTTGGCATGCTAGATTTGGTCACCTCAATTTCAGAGCTCTAAGAGATTTGAGTAGCAGAGGGATGGTAACTGGCCTGCCAATAGTGAACAAGGTGGAGCAGATTTGTGATGGGTGTGTTCTTAGGAAACAACATAGAATTCCTTTTCCCAAAGCTTCAGGGGCAAGAGCTAGTCAGGGTTTACAGCTAGTTCATGCAGATCTTTGTGGTCACATCACTCCCAAAACATCGGGGGGGGGGGTTGCTCATATTTCCTACTAGTAGTTGATGATTACTGTAGATTTATGTGGGTGGAGATGTTAAAAACCAAGGATCAGGCACTAGAATACTTTAACAAGGTGAAACAGAGAGCTGAGCTGGAAACTGATAGAAAGCTGAAAGGATTAAGAACAGATAGGGGAGGAGAGTTTACGTCTCATCTGTTCTCAATCTTTTGCAATGAGCAGGGTATAAAACACTACACCACTACTCCCTATACTCCCCAACAGAATGGAGTAGTAGAGCGTCGAAACCAGATAGTGGTTGAGATGGCTAGGTGTTTACTGAAATCTATGGATGTTCCTGCAAGGTTCTGGGGTGAAGCAGTGATGACAGTAGTCTACATACTGAACAGATCCCCAATGAAAAGCCTTGAGGGCATCACCCCATTTGAAGCTTGGTACAAAAGGAAGCCTAATGTGAACCATCTCAGAACATTTGGTTGTGTGGCTTATGTGAAGCATAATGGTCCTAGTCTGAACAAACTGTCAGACAGATCTACCAAGATGGTGCTCATCGGCTATGAGCCAGGCACTAAAGGCTACAGGTTCTTTGATCCAGCTACTGGTCGGTTGGTGGTCAGTAGAGATGCATTGTTTGATGAAGGACAAGCATGGAAGTGGACCAATGCAGAAAATCCAACAACTGAAGAAACTAAAACTTTCATTGTGCATAATGAGTTGCCTAATGAAAATCCGACAACAGAAGATGCAGTTGCCCAACCATCAGCAGAAGCAGGAGGGGAGGCTTCTGTTGGGCAAACTGGTGTTGTGGCTCCACATGAAGCAGCACCATCACCACAACACTCCCCAGACTCAGTGCAAGCTCCACATCATCATCTGGCAACATCTCCAAGTCATGGGTCTGATAGTTCAGAGGAAAGAACTCCCAGATACAGAACTCTGAATGACCTGTTTGAAAATACTAAAGAGATACTTGACTATGAATATAGTGGACTATGTCTACTTGCTACAGATGAACCAAGTGGAGTAGATGAGGCACTAGAAGAAGATTGCTGGGTTGATGCAATGAGATCTGAACTGAAGTCCATTCAGGAGAATGATACATGGTGCTATGCTAATCTTCCAAAGGGGCAGAGAGCAATTGGACTGAAATGGGTGTACAAGGTAAAGAGGGATCCTGAGGGAAACATTTTGAAACATAAAGCAAGATTGGTGGCAAAGGGGTATGCTCAGAAACAGGGGGTGGACTATGAAGAAGTTTTTGCTCCAGTTGCAAGGTTGGAGACAGTAAGGCTAATTTTGGCTCTAGCAGCTCAAGGCAGTTGGGAAGTGCACCACATGGATGTAAAATCTGCATTCCTCAATGGTGAGTTGCTAGAAGAAGTTTATGTCCACCAGCCTCCAGGTTTTCTAAATCCCAAGTATCTAGGAAAGGTGTTGAAGTTGAGGAAAGCCCTGTATGGGTTGAAACAGGCACCTAGGGCCTAGAATGCCAAGTTGGATTATGAATTGCAGAAGTTGGGTTTTGTTAGGAGTGAAGAGGAGCATGCAGTGTACAAGAAAGGCAATGGCAGTTCTCTATTGTTGCTTGGAGTATATGTTGATGACCTCATTATTTGTGGGCCTGATAGAGACAACATTGCTGAATTCAAGAATCAGATGTGTAAAACTTTTAGCATGAGTGATCTTGGCATGTTAAGTTACTACTTGGGGATGGAAGTGAAACAAAGCCCTGGGCAGATTACTATCTATCAAAGAGCATATGCCATCAAGATTGTTGATCAGTGTGGAATGACAGGCTGCAATCCTGTTGATACTCCAATGGAGCAGAATTGCAAGCTACTCCCTGGGAAGCCTGATCTAGTGAGAGATGTGACCAATTATAGAAGTATAGTTGGGAGTTTGAGATATCTGGTGAACACCAGACCTGACATTGCTTTTGTAGTTGGGATGGTGAGTAGGTTCATGGAATCTCCCACTTCCGAACACTGGGCAGCAGTCAAGAGGATTGTGAGATATGTTGCTGGTACTTCTGATTATGGCTGCAAGTTTGAGAAGAAATCCATTTCAAGTCTGAAACTCTTGGGTTACTCTGATAGTGACCATGCTAGAGATCTTGAGAAGAGGAAAAGCACTATAGGGATCCTATTCTTCCTGAATGACAATGTGGTGACTTGGTCATCACAAAAGCAAAGGGTAGTATCACTGTCAAGTTGTGAAGCCGAATACATAGCAGCAGCATCAGCAGCTTGTCAAGGTGTTTGGCTGTCTAGGCTCATAGCTGATCTGACAGGTGAACAAGTTCAGAAGTTCAAACTCTTGATGGACAGTAAGTCTGCACTTGAGTTAAGCAAAAACCTAGTTTACCATGAGAGAAGTAAGCACATCTACACACGACATCATTATATCAGAGAGTGTGTTAGCGATGGAATTGCTGAAGTTCAACACGTCAGCACTGACAGACAATTAGCAGATGTTCTGACGAAGCCATTGGGAAGAGTCAAGTTCATCGAGATGCGTCAGAGGTTGGGTGTTGTCAGTGTTTGTCACGATTAAGGGGGTGAATTGTTGGAGCTCGGCCTTCAGTAATCGTGTCAAAGTTGTATCCATTCATTAGGTGCATTACTTTGTTACTTAGATGCATGAACATGTTTTGTACAAGCATAGAATCACGGGCAGGGGTGGAGACTTGCACACCACTGCGCCGTGACCGCGTCTAGGAGGCTCACTCCGCCACGGGTTGTTCGTCGTGCTTGTCACGTGGACGTTCGCAAAAGACGGCGTACCACGCAGTAACAAACTGTGGCGGGGAAGTCGGATTGAGCCATACATAAGATCAATGAAATGCATCGGGTAAAGCTACGCCATTCGCAGTAAACCAACTCGCCGTGTTCTGCGTTCTATACTTTGTTCGATCTGTTCGAGTCCATGGTGATCGCATACCACCGGGCATCGTCGACAGCCGAGAGTTCCTAGGACGTTGAGCCACTGATCCTAACAACTTCATGGGGCTCCCATGCCGGCCGGTGATGGCGTTGGTCGACGAGAACCAGATCAACGCTCTACCGTGCTGGATCCGGTGGCTTCCTACAGGGATTTAGTGCCCTCACCCTCCCCCGCCCCCTGCCACTCTTCCCGGTGTGGCATGCGATGCTGGCGCTACTGCTTCCACTAGCGCGTTCGTAGGTGCCTCGACATGGGCTGCTCTTGTGGCGGGGCCATCGCTTGGGCTAGGCTAGCTCCACCCAGGTTCTCCGGTGAGCAGCAGTCTTGGGCCTCTCCCTTTGGAATCTGGGTCTTCGTGGCCAGCGTAGGTTCCCGTCCCTATTGGTGAGGCCATGGGAAGCCTCCCTCCGTTGGTTTTGACCGTCGTTCCCGGGCGATAGTTGCTGCTCCGACTTACGGATCTAGGGCGAGGGTCCGACTCCTGTGTGGCTATGGACGACTTGGGCAGGGCCTTTGTATGTTGGTGGGTTTTAGGTGAAAGCCTTGCTCGGCCCCTAGCCGGTGCCAACAACGAAGGCGCCCTTGGTGTCATGCTCGCCCCTAGAGGTGTCGTTGTAGAACCACTACTCTGGTCTTGCATCTTGGTCTGTGTGGCTTTAAGTCGTCATCTTGCAGGGTCATCATCGTTGTCCGGTCCATGTTGGAGCTCCTCGCTGGGCCTGTGTGTGCTTATAGTTCGTCTTCGATTCGTCATGGTTGATCCTACCACATCGTCCTTTGGTTATGACTTTTCTAGGTACGTAACTTTTTGCTGCACATCTAAATATAGATCATGTCAAACTATGTACAAAAAAAAGTCAGAACGACTTACAATTCGGAATAGGGGGAGTACAACACGATGCAACCTAAGCCAACATGAAAACATGTTATGTTTTAGTGTTGGTTATACTGTGTCCAGTAAATTGTTTTTTTGTTGCTTATATTGTGTTGCATGTACATAGTTACATTCATGTTCTAGTAGAGATCTTATTTAACTTTTAATATATTTGTTACAAGAGTGAGAATAATATTTTAATTTTATGTGCCTATCGGCTTATGCAAATATACATTGTTTAATATGATCCAACAAATCTTGCGTACTAGCTAATGCTGCATTGGGTCCGCTTTCAACTTTGAGCATCTAAATATACATTGTAAGCTACTCCCTCTGTCCCTTTTTTTGGGTCGTTTTGGCTATGGTTCAAACAGTCCAGGTTCAGAGCCACTACTAGAGAACAGACTTTAGAACGATGTCTCAATTTAGCATTAGCCTCGGCATTTTTTGCCTCCGAGACTAAAGGACCATTAGTTCCGGTTAATAATACCAACCGGGACTAAATGTTCCTTTATTCCCGGTTGGAGCCACCAACCGGGACTAAAAAGTCCTCCAACCTTTAGTCCCGGTTGGTAATACCAACCCAGACTAAAGGTAGACCCTTTAGTTCCGGTTGGTAACACCAACCCGGACTAAAGGACCCTTTAGTCCCGGTTGGTAACACCAACCGGGACTAAAGGTCCTTCGATGGGTTAGTTCAAAAGGAAAGCATCCCATCCATTGCAAGATGTGTTGTGTAGGTGGGGTGGTAAGCTCCGCGCGAGGCAGTGCATGTGGTCTTAGGTTCGAATCTCAGGGGGCGCAGTGGTGGGAGGCATTATTTTTTTTAAAGCCGGGAGGATCTTTAGTCCCGGTTGTGGCAAACTGGGACTAAAGAACAACACTTTAGTCTCGGATCGCTAGTCCCGGTTGGGAAACCGGGACTAAAACCAGTTCCCAACCGGGACAAGATATCAAATCTGTAGTAGTGAGCATTGTTCACGTATTTGCATGTCATTTGTGTCCAGGTTCATTGATTGTCTCGTGTATCTAGAAGGAGGCTCAAACGACGGAGAAAAAGGGACAGAGGGAGTACGTAAGTATGGTCTCAATGGGTAACTACTAAATACGGGCAAAATGCACTACAAAAGTTTGGATGTACCAACTAATGTAGGCAACTAAACAGACCCCTATACCAACAACACCCACGACGGATTAGGTTTGGGACATACATACATCTTGAAATGTATTGACGAGGTCAATTGTCTTGCCATGGAACGAAAATAACTTATCGCCACAAATGCGAGTTCACGTATACCGACCAATCAGCATGTTCCACGCTACTAGCAGAAATCTAACCACGTACAGTTAATTACTTGAAAAGTTTTTTAACAGCATCTTTGCATCACTTTGCTACTAGCAATTAATTATGCATATAAATATAAACAATATAGGCTAGTACTAGATCACTGCTAGCTAGCTAGTATTAACAAATATAGAAATATATAGTGACCCGTCGCGGAAGGGATCTTGGGCATCCTCGATTCTATTGGGCGTCGCGACATATACGGCGCACTGGCGCTAAGCACTTGTACTTATCACCTTTTTATAACACTCCTACTATTACTACACTACAAGTGTTAATTATAGTATTATCAGCTAGCTATACAGGAGCATCTGACGTGATAGTATTAGTAGTTGCCTAATCACGATTATGGGGGCACAATTATCGATGCACGAGAGATTATACATGCATGTTGGACCGTCTCCGCTTGGCGACGATCTATGTACTCTCTCCGTCCACAAAAGAATGCAATTCTCACATTTTGAAGAGTCAAATCGTTTGAACTTTGACTAAAGTTATATAAAAAAAGTATTGATATTCATGATACAAAATAAGTATTATTAGATTAGCTATAAAATATATTTTTATACTAAATTTATTTAGAGATATAAATGCTAATACTATTTACTATAGACTTAGTCAAACTTGTGCTAGTTTGATCTGCACGAATCCCATAGTTATATTTTTTTTTTTGGACGGAGAAAGTATATACATATATTTTTTTTTCTTATTCTTATCTGTGACGGCTCCCTGTCTCCGTCGCACATGCATGGTCATGCACACCTATCTCTCCCCAGATCCAGCCATGCATCCTGCAGGGAGCCCTTTTTAACTGAGTAGTTGCATGGTTTAAAACTGGATTAGATCAGGTCATCGCACTAGTTGATTAATTATTAATTAGATTTGCTGCGAATTCATGAAGAACAATATATAGTGCATGCATGATACATGTGTTTATTCCAAGGGATGATGTGAGTCACATGTACTTCGTGTGTGTGTGTGTGTAGTAGAGTGTTTGTGGATGGTGTAGCTTAATTATATACCTCAGAGGAAGTTCGGTACGAAATAAACCAGCATATGCTTGTGGATGTTAATGTATACTCCTATACCACGAATGTAAATTAGATCTGCACTGCACACACATTTGACTATTTGAGTGAAATAAAAGAACTACTAGGTGTTAGGTGCTGGTGGAGAGGTGAAAAACTACAAGACCAATAATAAGAGATGGCCTTATAAACTTTTAGGAGATGGGGAATGAGTAATCTAGTGGAGGTGTTCTTACATTCTTATTTTCTTCATCAGGAATGCCTCATAATGAGAATCCAGGACAAAATATGAGACGATGAAATAACCTCCTTGACCTGCTCATTTTTCCTCACACACACACACTCTCTCTCTCTCTCCACCTGTTCCTCTATTAGCATAGCTCCAACAAAGGATGGCTGAACAGAACTTGAACACTACAAAAAAGATCTGAATATTCGTGATAATGTTTGGGTGATCATCACGAAGTAACAAGGAATTTATTCATAAAAGCGTAACAGAGCCCAATGTAGAATAGGAAAATGACATGGGGAGCTATATACAACAACCAGGATGCTTATCCAAAGACGCTTGATTCTTAAAGCCCCCTTTGGCACGGCTCATCCAAAACGGTTTCACCGGTGAAGCCAAAGCCGGTAAAGCCAGAAAAATGGTTTTTTTCGGCTTCTAGTTCATTTTAACACCGACTTACAAAACGGCTTCACGCTACAGTGCCTCGATTTGCGTAAAATAGATGAAGCCGAAGCCGGCATAAGCCGTGCCAAAGAGACCCTTAGGCGACCCAACCTCCTGAACACACACACTCGTTCTACTACCTCTCGCACTCCGTGTGCTTTGTGCATGTGTGTTCATCTCTCTCCCTTTTCATCCTACCTGGTTCGTAGAGCTTTTGACAGCTTGTATAAATAGTTATATCTAAAGCCGCCTCGAACACCTCTTTTCCTAGGCTTTGTTTAGATTATAAGTTTTTTCACTCTCTCTCCATCACATCAAATCTTTGGACATATGCATGGAGTATTAAATATAGATAAAAAAATAACTAATTATATAGTTTGATTGTAAATTACGAGATGAATTTTTTGAGCCTAGTTAGGCCATGATTAGATAATAATTGTCAAATACAAATGAAAGTGCTTCAGTGTCAAATACTGATTTCTAACCTCAGTCTAAACAAGGCCCTAGCTGCTGGAATGAATTGAATTGAAGAAACAGGAGAGCCACCATATTCCAAGTGCAACAACTGCCGCCAGTTGTGAAGGAAAGGAACAGAGCCAAAAAAGGAAAACAAAAAAAGGCTGTGCACTTTACAGTAGTGACGTGTACCGCCACTTGTGGACGGCATTGAAAGGCTGGTGGTGGGGCCCAAACGGCTAGGCTACCTCCTCCCTCCACTCCCCAGCCACCCATTTAAACCAGAACACTCCCAAGGCCTCCTCGACCCGCCCGACGACGACTCCCATCTCCCAACGCCGCGACGCCTCCGCCTGCCCGCCCCGGACTACTCCCAGCCTCCCAATCCCACCGGCACCGCCGCGCGGGTGACCCCTCGTCCTCCACTCCCGCGCGCCGGAATGGCTGCGGGCTCGTCCGCGGTCTGGGCCGCGCACCACCACGCCTGCAGCGACGGCGGCAGGTTCCACCACCCGTCGCCGTCCCACTCCCATCACCGCCCGCGCCGCGTCCTCCTGCCCCCGCTCCCCGCGAGGCGGGGTGGCGCCTCCCTCGCGCGGCAGCCGCGCGCCAGACTCGCCGCCGCCGCGCCCGCGGTGGCGGTGAGGACGGCGTCGGAGGAGGCCGTGTACGAGGTCGTGATGCGGCAGGCGGCTCTCGTGGAGCCCGCCGGCGCCACCGCGGCGCCGCACCGGCGGCGGACGCGGCGGCAGCAGCCGCGGTGGGCGGAGGAGAAGGAGGAAGAGGAGGGGGTCGTCGGCTGGGGCCTCCTCGGCGACGCCTACGACCGCTGCGGCGAGGTCTGCGCCGAGTACGCCAAGACCTTCTACCTCGGTCAGTGCTAGAGCTGCTCTCCATTCCTTTCTTCTTCTTCTTCAGTCTGAGTGCTAGTGCTGCTCTATCTCTTCATTGCATATGGTACTACACCTACGTACGTACTAGTAGTCTAGGACAGTAGTAGCAGAATTTAATTAACAGGCCAAATGGAAGCCAAGTGGAGCCATTTTGTACTCACCGAATGCGATTCTGGCGTAGTGCGTGCAATTGAGGCTCGCCTTTTCAGTTTTCACTGAATAGTTTCTTAAGAGTGTGATTAGTGCTGCAACGCGCATGAGGAAGTATCATCTCTGGACTCTCGGCAAGATAGGCAACTGCACATTTTTCCAGCCGGTCCTCCCGAGATCCTGCCGACCTCGGTAGGGAACAAGAAGATAGATAGTGCACGTGGGTGCTGGGTGCCATCTTCTATGGCTCTCTCTCAAGGGGACAAATAATCAATCAATCCTAACGGCTGTCTGCATTCTATTTCCTGGGTGTCGAATTGCGGCCGACTACTGGCAACTGGTATAGGTTTCTTGAATAAGGTTATGGTGGGGGCTTTATGCGATCTGGACACGCATGGGCTTGATTTAATCCCTTTTGTTTTCTACTTCTTTTAAGCGCGCTCTCTAGATCTCTCTGACCTTTATAATCGAATGGTTTTTTCTATTGCCTTGACCATATGGGCCTATGGGTAGCAGCAGGCAGCAGCTTCATGATTAATACTGAGATTTGGTCATTCTGATATCATTTATATTTTCTATTCTTTTTGCAAGGATATCAGCTGTATCGTGTACATTCTCGCGGCTCATGTTTCCCTTGTTTTACCTTTCAGGCACACAGCTCATGACTCCTGAGAGGCGCAAAGCCGTCTGGGCAATCTACGGTACGATTTACGCAGCGGGTTTACTTATGCCCTCGCTTGTGTGGAAACTAATAACCTTGTTGTCCTTGTTTGTGACGTCGTTGATTCTTAAGCAACATATGTTTTCTTTCCCTTGTGAAGTCTGGTGCAGAAGAACTGATGAGCTAGTGGACGGTCCTAACGCATCTTACATTACGCCGACTGCTCTTGACCGCTGGGAGAAGCGATTGGAGGATCTCTTTGAAGGCCGCCCGTATGATATGTACGATGCCGCCCTCTCAGACACAGTTTCAAAGTTTCCAGTTGATATTCAGGTAAATCTGACAACTGAAAATTACCACAAAACGTCTGAACTTCTGTAAAAGTTGCTACATACCAGTAGATTTAGCAATTTAGTGACTGTTCTGCAACGTCACAGTTTCTTTCATTTGCAGCCGTTCAAAGATATGATTGAAGGAATGAGGCTGGACTTGTGGAAGTCGAGGTACAGGACCTTTGATGAGCTCTACCTCTACTGCTACTACGTCGCTGGCACGGTTGGCCTCATGACAGTTCCTGTCATGGGTATTGCTCCCGACTCAAAGGCCTCAACTGAGAGCGTGTACAATGCTGCACTGGCTCTTGGCATTGCTAACCAGCTGACGAATATTCTCAGAGATGTAGGCGAAGAGTAAGTAACGGCTTTATCCGCAACTAAGCATATAATTATACTACATCTGTTTGATACGGCGCCCAATAAATTTTTATATCAAACACTTGTGCGATACAATCTAGTCCAGGATTTAATATTCAAAGTGCTAGAGGCGTACTGTATTTTACTGTCTATTTGTTTGTCAACAAGGAACCTGTGAGCTTGTCGCTGTTCAGAATATATATATATTTTTTGTTTCTTGATTGTGATGTAGTTTGTTTGTTGTTGTGGATGGAATTTCAGTGCGAGGAGGGGGAGAATATACCTTCCATTGGACGAGCTTGCACAGGCAGGTCTTACAGAAGAGGACATATTCAGAGGGAAAGTGACAGATAAGTGGAGGAGGTTCATGAAGGGCCAGATTCAGCGTGCCCGGTTGTTCTTTGATGAGGCTGAGAAGGGCGTCGCCCATCTAGACTCTGCTAGCAGATGGCCGGTATGTGAGCCTAGAAATTCTCTCTTTTATTTATGTGCCTACGATTTAAAATTTTCAGGAGAACCGGTGTTTTTTTACAGGCTCTGAACCACTTACCCTTTATTTGGACAATTCTCTGGTTGCAGGTTCTCGCTTCTCTGTGGCTGTACAGGCAGATCCTTGATGCCATTGAGGCAAACGACTACAACAACTTCACCAAGCGTGCGTACGTCGGCAAGGCCAAGAAGCTGCTGTCATTACCAGTTGCATATGCAAGGGCAGCTGTTGCGTCATGAACCATCCCTAGAGCAGATTTTTTTTTTCTTTTCCAAACCCACTTATTGTTTTTTCACCCTTTTCATTTTTTGCTCGGTCTCTTGGCTGTTGTATATAATCAGCTTCAGCTGCCTGCATGGCATAAGCCTTGCCTGTCACACACAGTTCTTGCTTCTTAGTTCAGGGGACTGATTCCATGTCCCTCAATACTCAGTCAGCTCTTGTTACGACAAGGAATGAGAATTAGAATTTGACAAAACGTGTTTGTTATGGATAACTGATCTGTGTGCATTTATCTTCAGAATCCAGGCTCACCAGCTGGATTAATGATTACTGTGAACCTCAGAGGCTTTTCAGGTGCTGTTCTGTTTTGGGTAGATCACTGACCTTAATCCTACATTCTTTAGTGATGATGCAGATGGTGTTAACCCGATACTGACATATTTGATGGCCTGAGGGCTGAGGCTCTGCACAAGTTTGTCCTAGCTGTTGGCGACTGCCGAAACTGCCTTTCTCGACTGATCTGCCCTGCATTTGTTGGTTTTACCTGTGGCGCGGGCTTGCGGCTGATGCAGTGCAGATTGCAGTGGCCTAGAGCCATGGAAGTGTGCACGCGCTGCAAGTGGGCCGTGGCTGGGAGAGATGCAACATTGTCAGCCACATCCTATGATACACCAGGACGAAGGATGGTGAAATCTGAGCTGCATCTGCACCTATCGACGGTGCCCGGTTTTTCACCTTCAACTCGGAATAGCAAACAGGGCACCATGTGTATGTTGGAACATTAGGTAAATGATGAAGGATCATATACATAACAGAAAACATGACGAAAAGACTGACTAACATACATCTCTCTAACACAAATGATAGAAGGAACAATAGCATCAGGAAATTAACATGATTAAGGATGACATAGACCTTCACAAGCAGAGCTCCCAAGCTATACAGCACCACATCTGAAACCTGGTCAAGACCATACTGTCGATGCTAAAACAGCATAAGCTGCTGGGACCATTCTCCCAACTGTTTTTTACAACACATCTAAACACTTAAATATCACTTTGCAGTGTTAATACTGGAAAGTACAAGCACAAAAACTGTATCATGCACCTATGCTGCCGAGCCAGAAGAATAGGGGGAACTGTGCTATTGCCATGAAGAGAAGGAAGTAGTGCTGTCGCGATGAGTGTCTCTCGCTGCTTCTCATCTCCGTGAAGAGCACCCTCTTCATCGTCCTCACCAGGAACACTCCCATGCACAGGCTCATCCACGGCATCATGACATAGTATGAGTATGCCCATACGAGCCTCGCAACGACAGCAAGTGAAAGCCCAGCAAATAAATAGCCGCCATATGCTACCAAGTCCAGTAGTGGCACCTCACCCCCACCCATTGAGTAGAGCAGGCCCTTCAGGATCATGAGCTGGAAGCCCCATCCGATGAGTGCCCTTGTAAAGTGCAGATTTATAGCTTCTGGAGTAAACCTGCACAAGTATCATGTACAATCAATTAGAGACATTATGTCAGAAGCATTTGGAGATTGAAGAATATAATTTTCAACAACTCACTTTCCCATGAAACCTAGTGTAAACCCTGAAAGAATGATGAAGCTTCCAAATGCCATGAAAGGGATGTACAGATCTGGCGCATTTATGTCATAGATTGGAGGTTTGTAGGACAAACGACCACCAACTGGCTCACTTATTCGAGTCCAGTGCCCCTGCAAATATATTGAGGAAATACAGGTTTATCATGGCAATCTAGATTGAGGAACCAGATTTGTATACAATGTTATTAGGAAATACTATGATTTACCCTGTGAAAGAATGGAAACAGTATAATTTTCAACTTGTTCCGGACATATTGATCATTCACATGGAAGTAATACTGTGGGTTGGAGAAGTATCTATTGATCTGCAAGAGTTGAACCAACAATTTGGAGAGAATGCAAGCAACACAAACAAAGTACAAGGTTTGTTGGAGGATCCATACGTTGCTTTGCATGAATTCTGAACTAGAACCGAAGAACTTTTCCCCATATACTCCTATCCCAGATCTGATTAGACCTGAGCTTGCACCGTATAATGGATTGTCAAACTGGACAGGTTGAGAGTTCTGCGGGGGCATCTGAATCCCTGGAGGATTCCCATAATTATTATACATGGCTGCAGTGAAGATGCAGAGGTAAAAAAAGAAGTTAGACCCAAATGGTAGTATGATAATTCATCACAGAGGACTTGACATATTTGCATTCAATGAATAAATGAGGATAGCACGACATTAGCATGATGTTACATGAATCGCAGTTAAATATACGAGAGCTATTTATGTCACTGCTAAGGCAGAAAGTTCTTCTGTAGTTTTGCTTAATCCCCAGTCATATCATCATAAAAATAATTACATGCACCAATCTGTAACAACAGATATAAAAAATGGATGCAAAACGATAATGGAATTATTCTACATTCTACACTATATCTGGAAGAGATAATTTACAAACTGCAAAGATAATTGAGAAATTAAACAGATTATTTCCATGAAGTATAAGCAAATATAAAATCAACTGGAGTCAAATTACAGTTACAGAGTCCAACTAATGTACTTGTGCACCGTTGACCTTTTTATAGGAAAAAAAGGTGATACCAATCAAGATCATGTTCTAAGGCTAGCATCACCTGTGCATTACATTTATCGATAACTACAAGCAAAGCAACCACCCTCGTTGGAATGTAATGAAGCAGGAACAACTGGCATATGTTCAGCTAATAGTTTGAGTGTTTGACCGAGCAGAGAAATAGCAAACTATTCTTTGGCCTTTCTTTTCTATTTAGCTCATGGATGAGGCGAAGAAGAAAAGTTGCGTGTAATAAATATTGGATTTCCTTGTTAGGTCTGCTGCTAGAGCACACAGAATTATACATAAACAGAGATATGAAAAATGTTCTCCCCCCTACAATTAATAAAGCGACAAATCTCTGCCAATTTTCCCTGGGTTGCTTCAATACGTAGATCATAACTAGGCACTTCTCCCTGTTTCAAACTGTACGTCGTTTTAAATTTGTCCTAGCTTTGACCAAGTTTATAGAAAAACCATGAACAGGTAAGAAGCTACAGTTTATAGAATCCACAAACATTCAAAACCATGCTTTAGAAAGAAAAAAAAAACAGGTACAGGGTGGAGTTTTTTGAAACTCCAAAAAGGCTATAGTTTTAGCAAATACTATAGTTTCCAAAACTACAAACTCTGTTGCATCCAAACGCTTCATTCATAGCGCTCCAAAACCATGGTACGTATAACAATAAACAAATTCTATGCACACAAACAGGGCCAAATCTTGCTCTATTTTGCAGCACCCGCACCTGGATTTGGTACCCCCACTGATTCCTGTTCCAGGGGCCCAGGGCCCGTGGGTTGAACCGAGGGAAAACCGGTCGATCTATCTCCCGCGCTGAAGAGCGAGCGAGCTAATTTGGTGGGCGGGCGGATCCTAATTTCGCAGGGCACCACGAACGAACGCAGAGAAGCCGAGCGAGAGATTTGGGTCCGATTGAACGAGCGAGGAATCGGCTCGGGAATCGGGATCCACCGGCCACGCGATATAGCAGGGCGACGACTTACTTGGGTGGACCGATGGAGGCGCGGCGGGCGGAGAGGGAGAGGGAGAGGGAGGGGGCCGGCCGCCGGAGACGCGTCGGGAGCCTGCCTGTGCGGCTGTGCCTGCGGTCCGCGGTGCGGCGGGGTTCCTTCCTTCCCCTTGTGGCGGTGGGTCCACGCGATTGAAGGGAAGGAAACTGTTTTGGTGGGTCCGGGTTCTTTTTCTTTTCTGTTTCCTTGGGCCGGAACGGAAGGAGACTCCCCGTCCCCGAGAGAGGTGGTCGGCCCGGCCGCCAGCCGTGTCCCCCCGTGCCTCACTGCCTGCGTGGCAAGCGATGACGTGTCCTCACGAATCACGGGCACGAGTTTTCTGCGATGCCTTTGCCTCGTCATGCCCGTTGGTTGTGATGGGCCCGAACCACCTTCCGCTGATCAATTTGGACCATGATCGCCGCACGGAGGCAGCAGGCCTAAAGGCTCGCTCAAGCCCGCACTCGGCACGGCGGCAAGGTTTTTTTTTATTTTGCTTTAGGTTAAGGACGGCCCGTGGGCCAAAGCATGATCTTCGAATATATTTTTATTTTATTTTTTTGTTCATAGAAAAAAAATGTATATTATATGTATCTACTGGTTGCCTTCAGCCGTGCGCCCGTGCCAGGGTTGAAAGCGGCGTGGATAATTCTTTTGAAAATGGGGAGAAGAACTTTTAATATATAAGGATAAATCCGAATCCAATTGTGTGCGGATACGGTTTAGGATATGAAGTGGACAAAATCCGACGAATGCGAATTATTCAATGTTTAAAATAGGATATCCGATAATTTCTCTCTAGACTTAAAAACCGTAGAATTTAGGGTTTAAAAAAGCTTCAGTTGGGAACTCTTATATTTGTGGTGTGTTTATTTTACGTTCTGAATTGAGAATTTTTGCTGGTTGTTACTACTTATTGGCTAATAACTTATCATTTGTGTGTGTGGATATTGTATTAGGTGTTAGTTGTGTCAGTGCAATAGCCGCAACATGAAATGCAATGTAAGATTATTGTCTTATTGGCTGTTTATTAAATTAATTTTTGACAAACATATAATCTATTGGCTCTTACTAAATTAGTCCTTGACAAACGCATAATTATCTACGTATTCACATATTACGCGACTATTTAAATCCGTCTCCTATCCGATTTCGCTCCACATCCGTACCATTTGCGACATCCGAAAAAAAATCCACATTCACATCCACATCCGTGTATTATCCGCTCCGATCCAAATATAACAAAGAATAACGGATTATAATATGTGATAGACATTATTCACTCTGGTCCGATCCGTTTTCATCGCCAGCCAGGACAGCCTAAACCTAATATGTGCATGACTCAGCCTTAAATAGCATGATCCAACTCCTACCTCTAGGCGTTTACTAACCAACAGGCGGCCGATTTGGCTTCTTCAACTTCGATCATAAGACTGAAGGGAGAGAGGTAAATCTGCGGTTCTAAAGAATGAGCAACTCTAATCAGGTTGCTTATTGGGCTTGGCGACTCTCTTTTCTCGATGGTTCAGTGTCATATTGATGTGCTCGTTAGTACTAATTGACGATTATAGATGGTAGCAGGAGTATTGCTTGTCACAATCCAAGTTATCAATCAACAATATAATGTGCAGGCTAAGCGCCTCGAAATATTTAGCGTGGAGTGTGGACAAAATTGCTGAGATGTACCAGCGGATATCTATAACGCGAACGATTTTACTGGTTAGACGGCTCTTTGAATCTATAGAGCTAGTATATAATTAGTAGTTAAATACCGACTAATTAAGAATTACCTTATTAATTGAGTAAAACCAGCTAATAGAAGCTACGAGGCTATTAGCAAGCTAACTATTAACAACTACTAGATCTAAATATAGTCTTAGCCTGACAGATCAAAATGGTCTAAACAGGGGTCCTACCGATATAAACTCGCAAGTGTAAAATCATATTGATCTGTCCGGCTAAGACCGATCTATTATAGCTGTTAATAGAATATATATATATATATATATATATATATATATATATATATATATATATATATATATATATATATATTAACAGCTATAATAGTAATTATCGTAACTACAAAATAAGTTATTATGTAGCCACCTCCATTTACGATAATTTTATATACTAATTTACGATAATGTTAATACATATTTACGATAGTTGTGTTACTATAACACATGAGGATATTTACCATAACGTTATAGTAAATCGCATAGTAAGGAGTTCCTCTAATCTCGTGAATTAGCATAGTAATTATCGTAACTCAAAGTGACCACAGAATAAGTTATTTTATAGTCAGCTGCAGAACAGTAGTTCTATATATATATATATATATATATATATATATATATATATATATATAACTAAAACATTCATAACTATTTCGTCCACAGGTGCGACACCAAAGCTGCTCGCTCCCATGCCTCCCCCGGCGCGCGCTCGACTCATCCCCCGCTCCGTGTCTCCCCGGCATCATCCGTCATCTCTCTCGCAATCCTCGCAGTCCTCCAATCACGCTCCCTTCAATCATGCTCCCTTCAAATTGCGAGATCGAGTCCCCCAATCACGCCCCCACACCATTGCGACCCTCTCCCCCATGCCCCTCGGCGATCGCGCGCTCTTCCCTGATCCCCTCGCTCGCCGACGCTCCTCACTGATTGGAGGCCGCCGCGCCTGTTCTTCAAGGAAGACCCGATCGCGTGCTTTTCCTTGATCGCGTCCTCCTCGCTAGATTGCTGCAGTCGTGCATCGAGCAAGGATGTCCATCATGATCACGCACCCACGCGGCCACGCCTACCCCGCCGACGCCTTCCCTCGTCGCTGCACGGACAACAGAGATGATCTAAGGTGAAAACCCGCGGTGGCGCGTCAACGGCAAGCCACAACTGCAACCGTCTTGGCCAATCAAGATCGTGAATCATCGACGTTGCCATCCAAGGTGTTCCCTTTTCTATTTTAGTTGTTTTTCTTTCCATAATATCTAAGTACTGAGACGACCAGATGACAAAGCGGCCATCACCCGACGGCCAGCGACCATCAGCAACAGGCAGCGTCATGGAATAAAGAGGGGTGAGGTTTATACTGCCACCATCACCATCGTGCTCTGATCCAAGGTTTTGTAAAAATACTGAGATTTTTGGATCAGAACATATACATGTACAGTTAGCATGGTGTGGTTTTGATGTTTGCTGCTTGCATCTTAAGAACAGAACCTGGCCATGTGCCGAGCATGAGATTGCTGCCCTGAACTACTATCAAGAATAAGCAGAATGCAATAGTTTCTACAATAAGCAGTTTGTGATTGAATTAATCATGGTTCTGTTTCAGCCTTGTTGTTTCAGTCGACTTCTATCTGAATGCCAATAATCTGAAATTGGCTCTTCTTCCTTGTTGTTTCAGCCTTTTGTTTCAGTTGACTTTAATTGTTTGCTGGTTTCAACTATCTGCCACAACGCTGCAGACGGCCCTAGGGGCAATCTAGGTTTTGCCTCTCTCCACTGTTCATGATCCGGCAATGAATATATACCTCTCGCTCTCTTTTTTGTTCGGTTCATTTTATGTGTGCCAATAATTCATAATAACTTCGGGATGGCATTTGCGATAAATTCATAGCTTCAGCGACTTTAGCAAGGGTGTGTATCAAAGCTTGCTTTCAAGTACAATTCCTGTTTGGACGTTCCCTGTAGTTTTCAGGCTTCTCCAGCTTCCTTTTTTTGAGGGCTCCATTTTTTTTCTCACATAATAAACTATCAAAATCCAGTTAGGACACATGTAACACTATGCAAATATATATTTTTTGTGGTAGACAGACACATGCAAGACTGAGACCAATATCTTCAGATAAAAAATATGCAAAATTGATTTTGTCGGACAGTGAACAGTGGTAGACAAAGGCATTTATCTAGCGAAAAATTTACTTGTACCATTTCTTTTTTCTTTTGGTTCAGCAGAACTGACAGGCCATAATAGATGATGAACAGATGCCCACTTATTATGAACCCTATTGTGGCGTTTTTTTTCTTACTCTTTCCAGGTTGTTCACTTTTGTTGTGGTTCAAATTATTTTAGCTTGTTATTGATAGAAACTTTATAATCTTCTTGGAAAATCTACTTCTACAAAAATTACGATCTCATTCAACCAAAGGTAGTATAACTGTTAATTTTGCAATGGCAAGTTTCCATTATGGTACATAATAGAGATGGCTTGAAATCGCTAGTATCTAAGGAACAGAGGAAGCGAAGGGAGGCCATTGCGCATTCTGGTTCCACAGTAAAGGTTTACTCTTGCACTTCATGAACTACATTTTATTTATTTAAGACACAGTTAGGTGGCCATGTCAATACTAAATGGGAATGAGTACAATATTTGCTTTGGAGCAGCTTTCTTTTCCACTGAATTTGTGCTTAGGAAACAAATACATCATCGAAAGATTGATAAATTAATTGCATAGGTCATTTGTCCTATTTGTTTCTGGGGGTTTCTTTAAGTGCATTCTTATAGTATTCCGTTTGAACTATCCTCCGTTGAACAAAAATAACATGGGTGATCTAAGTAACAATGATTATATTGAGTGCCTTCGTAGGTAAATTCATTTCTTTGATCATTTTGGTGTGATAAGTGATCAAGTACTATATTTTCTTGCAACCTTAGACATTAATCAAGGCATTTCAGCTCCTGTATGTTTGCTCTTTGAATAATCTTTGGCGTGTAGGTGTGCCATGGACAATATTTGCTCTGGAGCAGCTTTGTTTTCCACTGAATTTGTGCTTAGGAAACAAATACAGCACTAGAAGATTGATAAATTGCATAGGTCATTTTTCATTTGATAAATTGCATCGGGATTTTCACTTCGGCTGCTAAAAACCTGAAAAACGTCTGATTCAGAATCAAACATCACTGCAGACCTTAGAAGTTCAGTGTGTCAGTGACATTGATACATGTGTAGGCAACTAGCCACAAACTGATGATGTCTTCTATTTTTTATTATTATGTCTTATGTCTTTAATAGCTAAAGGGAGGATGAAAATATTTACTTGAATATACACATGGATGATGAAACTCACTGCAATTTGTGTGTAGATGATCAAAAGGAGCTCATTCTTTCTCCTTGTATGTTTGGTGTTTTCCTTGATGTTACTGGTGATGCTTAGCACACTAAAGAGAACTACTTACTTTCATTTTCAATTCTCCAGTGAGAGCATTACTTATTGATTTTTTGAATGGTACAGTTTGTTAATTGCTTGTGTTGCCATTTGTTTCGGAACCGGGTCTTGTGGTCTGACAAGAAAATGGATTTGATTATTTTAAAAATGTGTAAATTATATTTGAAACATGATAGTACTTTCATTCTAAAATATTATGGAACATTAGTATTTTCCTCACATGTTTACTTTTGTAAACAAAGGTAGTTTGTCTCTTCTGAGCTAGAAAGTTGTTTTCATATGTAGCTTATTTCCTTATAATGCAATCAAAGTATTCTGATGGTGTTTTAGATATTTTATTAAACATGGAGATTTGGTATATGCTCTGTCTATAGCAATATGAAATACCATTACTCTTGGTAATAGCTTATAGATTGAATGTGTGTAATAACTAACTGTTAATTATTGTTGTTTTGCATATACATTTTTATACTGATCTTTGTAGTGGCAGTAGCTCACCTGCGATCTTTATTTTGATCTATGTACTTGAATTATGTGAATTTTTTGTTTCAGTATCCTTGTTACATAAAATTGATGCTCATCTTTAAGCTATTGGCTCAAAACAACATTTTGCTAAGATAAAGTAGATTTTAGTGTCTGGTGACAAAACGTCAATTTCTTGATGCTTTTCATGTTCAAATTTCTTCAGCTCAAAATGTAAAATGGATGCTTATCTCATTATGGTTTTCATGTAACAGTGATGATTGGCTAAATAAAATGTTACTGAAATTATATCATTTTTTCTGGAACAATGAATTATCACAGTATTATTTTTCGCACTCCAAAGCGTATAGTCTACGGCTGTCGATCTGTGTTTGAGTGTCTGTTGATCACGATTGTGTTTGTCACTCTGGCACTGCATGCATTGAGATGGCCAGGTATTGTTTTGTTCCCGTTGCAACGCACGGGTATGATCCTAGTATATATATACTAGTATTTTCTAGTATGAAAGGACCGTGATGCTTAAGAGGGGGGGGGGTTGAATTAGGCAACTTAAAACTCTAACTCTAAACTATGACCTCTTTTTCTACCCTTGGCAAAACCTATGCAAAAAGATAAACTATTTGAATGTGCAAGTACGGTTTTTCTAGTGTGTTGCTATCTCTACCGCAAAAGGAGTTATGCAACCTAGGTTCCAATCCTATCAACTAGCCTATCACTAAGCTAGGAAAGTAAAGCACAAACCAAGATTGCAATCTAATTGCGGAAGCTAAAGAGTAAGGTAGAGATATGCAAACTCCCATCGACGATTCCAGTATTTTTACCGAGGTATTGAGAAGCACGCAAGCTTCTCCCTAGTCCTCGTTGGAGCCCCTCGCAAGGAATCCCTCGCAAGGGCTAAGCTCCCGATCGGGTAACTCCGTGGATAGCCTCGGGCCTTTTCCACACGCAAGTGGGTCTCCGACGTGCCTTCCGGCAAGCCTCTCCCGGATGCTCCCCGCCGTCTTCACTATCAAGCTTCCGGCCAAAACGCCGTGGGCCTTGTTCCCTCCGTACACGGTGGTGGCCACACCACAAACACGGTTGGTGTGGTCTCGCAAGACTACAAGCCCATCCAATGTACAACAATGGTGTGCGCAAGTACTGAGTGGTAAGAGGTGTGCAAACCTCACTAAACACTAGGCCTAAACCTAGAGCAAGCGCATAAGCGGTGGTCTAACTAACCTAAGCACTTCGCAAAGCACCTATGCTAATCACTGAATGTGTCACTAAGCACTATGCATATAGAGAGCACCAAAGTGGTGTATCAACACCTTGCTATCTTCCCTCAGCTCATCCGTGCAACATTTGGCCGGCCATGGGGGTATAAATAGGCTTCCAAGAAAATAGAGCTGTTGAATCCCTTCGGTGGGCTTTTTTGCGCCCAACCGGACTGGACCAAGGGGGGCAGCTGGACCAATATCTCTGGGTCCGGACCCTCCAACGGTCCCTGACACAGTGGCCGTTTGAATGCACACTGGGTGACTAACAAGTGGGCCACCGTTCGGACCGGACTGCTGCTTGGTCCGGACCATGCAACCGGACTGAGTCCGGAGCACTTCGCACGTTTTAGAACCTCTCTGGTCTGGTCCGGACCGAGCTTGTCGTTGGTCCGGACAATCACTGTTCATCAGGTCTGGACCACCCTAAAACTAGGGTTTCCAACCGGACCGGTGGTCCATGGTCGACCCTCATCACCTCGGGTCCGGAGCTCCCTGTGATGCTCCGTTCACTTCGTTTCTTCGTGACCTTTGCGTCCGGCTTGGTTCCATCCTTCGTGCTTGGACTTTGCTTGGTTTCTTAAGTCTTTCATTGTGCTTCTAATGCCTTGCTTGAGATGTTGATCATCCGGATCACATCATCGCCTTCGTCCAAGTCATGTTTGCACCCTATTGGACTACAAAACAATCATTTACAAATTCATTAGTCCAATTCGGTGTTGTTGATCATCAAACACCAAAATCCAAACTAAATGGGTCAAGGGTCCATTTTCCTTACACTCGTAATTGGTACTGACAAAGTAGGCATGTAAAAGCAAATTGTTGGATCCATTCACATATGGATAGGCAATCAGAGGAGGTTTCGCCTTAGTTCGATTTCGTCATCAACCATGTTGTTTCTCGATTTTTTTAAATAATTTTTTTAATTATTAAATGCAAATCTAGAAGCTGTTATACAAAAACTGCAGATATAGCATCCTGTCGGCTAATGGATGGCCGACAGGACCACTATCGGCACCTCAGAAGCCGATAAGGCTAACATGGCAGGTGGCCAGCCGATAGGTCCTGTCGGCTTTTGGTCAGCCGACAGGCCTGTCGGCTCTCTATCGGCCGACAGGAATGTCGGCACTCCGGTAGCCGATTGCACTATTTCATGCTGTCATTAACCATCACCCAATGTCTTTTCCGAACACAAGCAACACCAGGCAGAAAAACTTTACCACTTTTTGAGCAACACTAAAAATATTTGCTCTCCTTTTCTGGACATATAACATACATCACGCACCATAACTTAAGGAACCTTACAAACTTTTGATGGAAGAAACACATTCTAATATTAACCCAGCGCGGTACATGGACCAATCTTGCAATACTAAATGGCATCTGTGGAACTCTAGGTAGCTAAGGTAAGTAGTTCCACCACTAATCCTAACATGCCTTAGGGTAAGGAAACAAAGCATGACTTGCAATGGCATGTGTGGAACTCTGTACTTGTAATGTTTAGAGGTCCACCACTACTCCTAACATGCCTTAGGGAATTTAACTTGCTGGGTCTATTACATTGTTCTACTAGGTGCAGCATGGTTGTTTCCCCTTTCTGTCACGCCCTGAAGATGATTCCGCTGCATCGTTCTTGTTCTTGAGAGCTGGCTCATGGAATTTAAGCTCTTGCTCCTTACGCTTGATGGATGCTTCATGCAAACTTAACTGCTCCCTCCTCCTAGCAAGCTCATCCTCCTTACCCTTCAGACGGATTTGCTCCCTCATCTGTCGTTCCACCTCGCGAGCCTGAGTCATCTTCACAAGGTATTGGCCTTTGTTTTCCACCTCCCTTGGGACCCTTCCTGGCCATGTGGGCAGCTCCCGATCCACCCATTCTATCCACATGCAAGGCTACGTGTATGGTGGTAGATGTCATTGATCAATTTGAGAAAAGATAACCAAAACCAAAAGATTTAGTTCTTGTTCTTACCATGAAGTCGTCATCCAGATCTAGGCACACGAAGTACCTACGGCCGTACTTACGGTCCTGATCCATGTACACACGCAAGATCATCTGAAACCCGCAACGGCACTTCGTCCGCTCACGCCACTCCGGGAGTTGAGTTGGGTCGGTCCTCCAGGACGACATTGTTTCAAAGTTGAATGGGGAGGGGAGGCAGAGGAGATGTGGTGTGGTGAACACATACGAGGACTTTTATACAGCCGGTTTGTATGATGCAGTGGACTTATTCCATGTTGAGAACGATCGTGCTGGCTTGCATGTGTTGGTCGGGTGTAGAAAAAAGAGGAGAGCGTGCAGGCTTGCATGCGTTGGTCAGGTGCAGAAAAAAGAGGAGAGTGTGCCGGCTTGAATGCTTTGGCCGGGTGCAGAAAAAAGAGGAGACCATGCAGGCGCGCATGCGAGAGAGAGAGAAGGGGAGAGTGCATGGGAACATACAGGCATAGTGGAGCACTAGCAGACGAGCAATGTGTGCTCTTTAGCAGCACCAGCATCAAAACAATCCAAGCGTTATAGTTGTAATAAATTCACAGACGTAGCTTTTTTGTCCTTTGCATAAAATGTTATGTTCCACGAAATATGTGATATAACATAGCCTTCTCATACTACGGATTGAAACAACAAGGTACATTGCAGGAATTACAAACACACAAACTACATACTACAGATTCAAACAACAAGGTACATTGCAGGAATTACAAACACACAAACTACAAACTACAGATTGAAAGCATGCGATACAGTTATAATGAAGCTTGAGCCAACACAACTCAGGTCCTAATCACTCTCGCATCCAGAGAACACTGATTGCTGCGAGGACCACTATGAAGAGCTTTGTCCATAGTACCAATTTGCACCATATGCAGGAGGAGGCGGAGGAGGTGGAGGAGGCCCCATGTTTCCATGGCAGGGGCACTTACAATATGGATCATTGCACACTGGCTTGTCTTCCATCATAACATCTTGTCCTTCTTCTTCTTGAGTGCTTTCTTCTTTGGGTGCGGGACACAGTTTCAACCTCTCTTTCGAGGTCAAATATGCGGTTCTATAGGTACTGGATGTATTCTTTGTACGGGTAAATGGGTGGTGGATCAAACCATCTAGTGAAACTACAGTTGTCCTCGTCATCGAAGCTCTACACAACACGTAATGTTGTTAGTATGCAGAAGATATGATTAAGTAATTGAATATGTCACAATCCATGTTAATACGAATTTAGTTGGAAACTCAGAACAGTACAGTCTCAAAGTAAAATATTACAGCATACTCCGAAACTAAAAAATTACACTGTAGTCCGAAACTAAAATATTACACCATAGTCCGAAACTAAAATATTACAAGACGTAGTTGAAACCCATAGAATGCTACGAGCTAGGGCAGTCTTGAGTGGCCTGCTTAGAGTTGCATTTTGAAATACGCCGCACTTCCGTTTCATCTGGAAGCCATGTGTCACCGTCATCCTCGACCGCCCGATCACCAAGTCCTCTTGCGCCTCCGCTTGACTTGGTCAACCGCCATCTTGACTTGATCAACATGGTCTACTCCTCCTCATGTGCTCTTGCTTGTTGATGTCCCCAAGTGTCAGCCACCACGGTCAGTCTTCCGGCCATATCAGTCCCTCGGTCTAAGCCTCACATCCGTCCTTCACTGCTCCCAGGTCTATCGGCACGGACCCTGTCTCTGTACTCCACACCTGCACACCAACAAATCCAAGAGACATGTTGCACACATATACTCACGCCATGGTTAGTCTCCAAACTCAACCACAGTCGATCATCTCCGACAATCACTCTTCACAAACTCGACACACAAGGGCACATCAACCTTGTGTTTGCAGTGCCAAAGAAAGGGGCGACCTTCATCGCATTGCTTCATCCATGTTGTTACGTATACATTTTAGTGTGACCACGCGCAATTCTCAGTTTGGATTTGACTATTCCAGTATTAATTTTTTAACATTCAAAAAAGAATGTTTTCCAAATCTATATAACCTATATAGATGGAACCCACTAAGGGTCATTAATTTTGAGCCACGTCGTCTCAGTTAGTATTGTCCGTTGGATCTCATCAAATAGCATAATATCTACCGTTCATACAAAGAGGCAACATTAGTATACTACTACTGTTACAGTAGAGATGGAAATGCCATCCACCTGTGCTGATCGAAACGGCGTCCGTACATGTGACTTCGCTGGCCATTACTGTATGGAAACTGCCTCCACCACTGTGTTGACGCTAAATCGGTCACACACCACAAAGAGCTAGAACGCTCGGATCGCAACGGATCGGAGGTGGGCTAAACATCAGCCTAGCCGACTCTCAAGTCGGCTGTCGACCTAAAAACGTGTTCGCACATGAACACTTCACCTAGTGCCTCCAGCGATGAGCGTGATAACGCAAGATACGTCGCCAGAGGAGCCTCGCCAGAAGCGTGATACGCAAGACAAGCCGACGAGGTCTCTTGATACCCGAAACCCCACATGCCCGGGAGGGACCCCGTCGGGGCGTGTGGCGGCTATGGGCTGCCCTAGCAGTCCTGACTGTTCTAGAGCTTCGTCGTCGTTGAACCAATAGTAGTCATCAGCAGCAACGAAGAACGAAAAGCAATAATAGATTGGAAAAGTAAGATAAAAGATAGATATTGTATTGATAGATCGCTCGTGGGTGATTCAATCGGCCAGTCACCCTTTATATTTATAGGGCGGCTGGGTCTTTCCCGTGTCCAGGATACATGTTAGGCTACATTGTCGTATACATATTGGACCCTATACTAACAGGGATGTAATCTTGGCACGTAAAGCAACGTATACACATGCCCTTTCCTTGTACGTGTATGTTCCCATTCATCTGGGCTCTCCTTTCTCAATGCATAAACACCACCGACAAATATAATTGTACTACGCCTGTTGGAGTCCGACTCCTTTCCGTTTCCTTGCTTTTGCCCACGGCAAACAATTAGGAAGGCAAGACATTGTTGCTTCAATCTTACAATTAAATTAACCCACCATTATCTCCAGAATATATACTAGTATAACCTCATGAATATATAATTGTTTAGCTTCTTTATCACCGGACAGGTAGCGATCAATATGTGAGCAGCCAAGCAATTCCACTTCATGCTTGTCCATTGCTCATATGTTGAATAAAATCATCAGCACCCATGATCTGGCTTCAATCTTCATAAGATGATCCACTGCTTACCATTCTCTGTCATTATATCGTCTATTTCCTTCTTGGGACAAATTTGAGTGTCAACATATGTCCCCCCTGTTTTTTGGCAAAGCTTGCGTGCCAAAAAATAACTTGTGCAATAAATTGATCTATGGACGATAAAAACTTTCCGGCCATGAACTCATCTCAAATGAGATATTGTCAAAGTATGCCTTGCCTAGCCTGATCATGATTTGCGGTGTGTGACCAACTGATGATCATAGTAATATCAATGGCTAGAGACTGTCCTTTCCACCTTTTCTTTGTGTACACTCCACCATGCAACGCAATTCGAGAAACCAGCAAAGTTGCCATCTGTATTTATATATGTAGTTCAGGCTGCCGTCTTTCTTGATAAAACGTCGCTTCACATGGATACACTCTTCTTATTACTTCTATCCAGCATTGAACGAATGACTTCTGATCTTGTTGCTGCATATAGAGCACGGTAGCTTGATTATGATTTGCAGCAGGACATAACATCTGCAACGGCTACTGACTGCTTTCCCCTTTCTGTTTCTACACGTAGAGTCCAGTGTGTAGTCCCCATCAAGCAACAAGCTCCATGCACATCTGTGAAAGGACGCCGATAACACCTTGGAAGCTTCCAAATTCCAAGTTCTAATATGTAAAGCAGGAATGGCTCCTCATCTGCATGCAGGTAGCTAGAAGCACGATTAACACATTTAATCGGATAAATTTGATTAATGAACTACCAGCCATGATTAACATGTTTATTCTGCCATATTTCATTAAGTAGCAGCCATGATTAAAGCATAGATTTAATCGGCCAAGAAGTAGAGGCCATGTAATCGGCTTGCCCCCCTGAGCATCGATGTCTTAAAAAGACCTTTGTTCTCCTTCATGCATGGTTGATGTCTCGGGACGATGATAATCAACACTTCTTCAGCCATATATACTGCTATGGGCGATAAAACTCTATCGGCCATGCACCATCGTGGCCGATTAACTTTCAGTCTCCTCTATACCAATAATCGGCCATAAATATATTTGTGTTGTCCTAGGAGCAATGATAAACAAACATCGGCTATACATTTCTTTTAATTCTCAGGGCGATGGTGAACAAACATCGGCCGTATGCATGGTCCCGGTATTTCTCTTGAGCTTGCTAATATAGCCGAAATAAAATCATGCAACTATTCTTATCCACAAATATTTCGGCTATTTTTTTTAAAAACGCAAGCATACTCAATGACAATATTGTTGGAACGGCCACGACGATTGGTCGTAAATATCATATCGTTTTGGTAAAGGCAAACTAAAATATGGAATTTCATGGAACTTCCAAGGACTATACCCAAACCCTGTATCACTATAATCATACATACCTTCAAAATCATACCACGGTACACGCATTGGCGGAGTAGATGATGAAGTCCGATTATGAAATGATCGCCAATGTTGTTGACGCCTATCTGCACACTTTTGACGCCGTGGTTGCTTCGGTAAAGTTAAAATCCTCTGTTCGGATTTTATTTCTCTTACACCATCCTTATTTTGAACTTGAACATTTTGTTTGAGAGTCCATGCCATATTTTTCTCTTTCAACGCCTGTGCACTAAGATGCTGCAATTTTCTCTTTTGCCAATATGATAACCTGTCGAGTGAACGCCCCTTCGCCTTTGATATTGCACCCGATGTCTGGGACTCCTTTCGTTGAGCTTTCACCATGACTGAATTGACACACTCCTCTGTCATATTTGCTGTATTTGATGCCTCAAAATCAGCATTCAGTGTAGCTCGCTCAGCTAGGCCTGTAGCCGATCTATTATTCATGGCCTGAACGTCAGTACTTGATGCTCCTGTATCCCTGCTGCTCCCATGTTGGGCCAGTGCATTTCCTGTATCAACGCCCAGCTCAACCAACCCTTGGTCGACCACGATATTTTTGTTCTGGTCAACAGCTGAAATAGCATCAGGATGGGCCGCTTCTTTTCCTTCTTCCTTTTTACAACCTTGGTCGCAAAAAAAAGCAACAGCCCCCACTTCCTGCAGAGGAACAATTACAGAAGAGTTTCTAACATTATCAGCCAATATGCGCTGACTGGCATTAACCGGTTCTTTCTTCTGTAGTTCATTCAAAACTCCATTTGTATTTGCATGCTCCTTCATGCGATAAACTTGTTTTACTTTCCTGCCCCCTCCTCTCTGCCTAGACCGATTCCATGGATTAAATCGGTCGATAAAAGTTGTATTGAACGTGGGTCTCTTTGGAGACCGATTCCTTAGATTAAATTGGTCGATAGAAGTTGTATTGAACATGGGTCTCTTTGGAGTAGTCCAATCATGATAAAGTGACAATAATGCATAGGGGCAGGTGACATCCATGAACCATAATAATTCCATGGTGAATAAAAATAAGACATACCGGAAGGATACCCCCATTGCATATGCATAGATGGTCCATGTTGTTGAAACGGTGCCGATGTATGAACATTCCCTTGGTGCCGATTCACAATGCGGATCCTTTGTCTTGGATGCGGTTTTGATGGTTTGAAATCATTTGCTCGAGCAACACTCCTTTCATCCGCTTCTCTTTGATATTTAGCCAGAAGCTCTTCAAAAGTAAGCTTCGGCTTTCTCTTATTGTGCTTGCCACAACCCATGTCCTCATTGATCTTCAACTCCTCTGGTTTAGCTTTGGTACGACCCTCAGAACTTGATGCAATTTTCATGCCATCCTCACGAGGCTTTTGCAAGCAATCTACATTAGCTATATTCTCTTTGATTTTAGACATGTCCAAATTATTTGATTCGGTTATAGCTACTTTGTTGACTTTGCTTGAGCTAATATCCGAACAATTATTGCGTTCAGCCTCATCTGCAGTTGAATTGAAACTCCGACTGTTACTATCCGGACATTGCAATGTATGCATCTCCATGTTCGGATCATGAGGTGAATCGGCAACTTTATCGCTAGCCATATTGCTACTGCTTGCCGATACTTCCTGAATTTTTCCTTCTACAACAGCAGACCTCTCTTCGATATCAATGCACGACATGCCCTGCACTTCTCTATCATGCAAACGTGCATGTTCGGCAGCACTAGCCGAACTCATATTCTTGCTACCATGATTAGACGATTTTGACATTGTCTCTTTATCAGCAGCAAACGCCACGTTAGGTGCAGTAGCCGGCCTTGCTTCTCTTGCACTTGTTAATATCAGCTAGGATCTCTAGCAGTAGATCTAGGAGGGAAACACTTGGATCCGTAATAGCACATGCACATCTAAACCTAGAACACTACACCGAGAGGGAGATAGGGTAGGGGTGCTGGTGTTGAACCTGAGCCCTCGGAGGGAGTCGCGGTTGAGCTGGCCATCTCAGCTTCGGTGATGGAGGCAGCACACGGGCAGCGACGGGTGGAGTAGAGGTGGCACGGACGTCGATGCAGTGCAGACGGACGGCGTAGCAGTGACGACGGCGAAGTCAGTGGAGCTTCCCGTCGCTGGCTGCGCGCCCTCTTAGATCGGTCTAGGGTTTGTCGGTGGGGTTTGCGGCTCACGGTGAACCTCGTACCTCGAGCCGCCGGCCCCCACCTCTATTTATAGCGCAGTGCGACGGGGGCCCACCAACCATGTAGGGTTGGGCGCCCCCGATCAGGGCGCGTGACCAAGGCCCAATAGGCCATTGGGCTTATTGGTTGGGAGATCAGTCTAACATTCTCCCCCTTGATCTCACTATTACTTTTATCTTTAAACTTTAAACTTCAATCCTTTTATCCTTACTCATTTCTTCACAGATGATGCATAGAGCATGTCTCATCGTCACGGTCAATCGCCGATAGATTTAACAGCTACAATGCACGTCTCTGATCTGAAATAGTTACTTTAACTTTTGAGCCCTTTATAGTCCAGGAATCATAGGCTTTCCTTAAACCCATGCCGGCTACATGTTCTCTGAACACGTTGGGTGGTAAGCCTTTTGTAAGCGGATCCGCGAGCATCTTTTCGGTACTTATATGCTCAAGACTTATCATTTGATCCCGGACTTTATCCTTCACAACATAATACTTTATGTCAATGTGTTTGGTCAGCACCACTTGACCTATTGTTGTGAGCATACTGTACTGCTGGATTATTATCGCAGTATAACTTCAGTGGTCTATTGATGTCGTCAACCACCTTCAAACCGGGTATGAACTTCTTTAAGCCAGTTCACCTGCCCCGTTGCCTCATAACACGCTATAAACTCGGCATACATTGTGGATGATGTAGTGACGGTTTGCTTTGAGCTTTTCCATGAAATAGCTCCCCCTGCGAGAGTGAACACATATCCAGACGTGGATTTTCTATTATCTCCCGCATAATCAGAATCTGAATATCCCACTATATGGAGTGAATCAGATCTTCTATACGTCATCATGAGGCCTTTCGTTCCTTGCAAATAACGCAAGACTTTCTTTACCAATTTCCAGTGTTCTATTCCAGGATTGCTCTGGAATCTGCCAAGTAACCCGGTAACAAATGCCAAGTCAGGGCGCAGTACACACTTGAGCATATTGCAAGCTTCCGACAGCTGAAGCATATGGAACCACTTTCATTTGATCGATCTCATATTGGTTCCTGTGGCATTGAAAATCCCCATATCTGTCGCCCTTGACTATAGGAGCAGGTGAGGGACTACATTTGTGCATACTGAATTTCTTTAAGACTTTTTCTATGTATGCCTTTTGTGACAGTCCTAATACCCCTTTACTTCTATCTCGGTGAATCTCGATCCCTAGAACGAACGAAGCTTCACCAAGATCTTTCATATCAAATTTTGAGGACAAAAACTTCTTTGTTTCCAGTAGTAGACTGACATCACTACTAGCAAGTAAGATATCATCCACATACAGGACAAGGAAGATAAACTTCCCATTCTTAAACTTTGCGTAGACACAATTGTCCTCAACATTATCTTTAAACCCAAAATTCTTTATTGTCTGATCAAACTTCAAGTACCACTGTCTTGAAGCTTGTTTTAATCCATAAATGGATTTCTTTAGGCGGCATCCCAAACGTTCTTTTCCTTCCATGACAAAACATTCGGTTGTGCTATGTAAACATTTTCTTCTAAGTCTCCGTTGAGAAATGCCGTCTTTACATCCATCTGATGTAATTCTAAATCGTAATGTGCCACTAATGCCATTATGATTCTGAAGGAATCCTTACATGAGACTGGAGAAAAGGTCTCATTGTAATCAATCCCTTCTCTTTGTGTAAAGCCTTTTGCCACAAGTCGAGGCTTTATATCTCTCTATATTCCCTTGAGAGTCAAGTTTTGTTTTGTAGACCCATTTACAGCCTACTAGTTTTGGCTCCTTTAGGAATTATCTCCAAATCCCAAACTTTATTTGCATTCATTGATCTCATCTCATCTTCCATGGCCTCAAGCCACTTTGATGAATGATCACTTTTCATGGCTTCTTCAAATGAGGTGGGATCATCCTCCATTTGAAATTCTTCAGTGTTGTACACTTATAATCAGCAGGAATAGCTGATTTTCTAACTCTTTGAGACCTTCTAGGGGCCTCCTCATTTGGCACATTTTCTGTTTGAGGCTGTTGTTGCTCCCCCTTATGTGTGGCAATAGGTTTATATAGGATCCTGAGGAACAGGTTCCTCATCATCATTCATTGTTGCCACAGGCGGGAATAACAACAGGTGCTGGCACCACAAGTGTCTTGTACTGTCGGTGCAGTCAACAGCAGGTAGTGAGAAAAATGGCTCATAATGATCGGAGTGGGTGCATACACCCGCTTCTCTTCAAGGTCAATTTCTCGAGCTACCATGCTCCCCCTAATCATTTCATCCTCTAGGAAGACAGCGTGTCTCAGTTTCCACAAACTTTGTATGTCTGTTAGGATAGTAGAAACGAAAACCTTTTGACTTTTTGGGTAGCCAATGAAATGGCAACTCACTGTTTTGGGATCTAGCTTCCCAATGTTTGGGTTAAAAACTTTAGCCTCAGCAGGGCTCCCCCACACACGCAAGTGGTTAAGTGAGGGTACTCTTCCTGTCCACAACTCATACGGTGTTTTGGGCACCGACTTACATTGGTACTCTATTGAGAATATGAATGGCGGTTTTTAACGCCTCCATTCCACAGACTCATCGGTAAAGTGGAGTAACTTATCATACTACGCACCATATCCATCAGGGTACGGTTACGCCTTTCAGCTACTCCATTCTGCTGAGGTTCGCCCGGTGTTGAATACTGGGCGACTATACCATTCTCCTGTAAGAACCTTGCAAAAGGTCCAGGAACTTGTCCATATGGGGTATGCCGACCGTAGTACTCCCCCCCACGGTCAGACCTGACTATCTTAATCTTTAAATCATGCTGATTTTCAACTTCTGCTTTAAATATTTTGAATTTATCCAACGCTTCTGTTCTTTCTTTAATTGGATAAATATAGCCTAAAGCGAGAGTAATCGTCTGTGAATGTTATGAATGAATCATAACCATCCACACTTTTCACAGGAAAAGGACCACATATGTCTGTGTGAATAATCTGTAGAATTCCTGCGCTTCGTTTGGCATCTTTCTTAATTTTCTTTACATACTTTCCTTTTATGCAATCTCTACATTGTTCTAAATCTGAGAGCTCTAATGGAGGAAGAATATCATTCTTAACTAGTCTTTCTATTCTCCCCCTCGAAATATGGCCTAAACGACAGTGCCATAATTTCGACAACGCATCGTGAGCTCTCTTTCGTTTTCTGTTTGCATTGTTCGATGAGGATACATTCTCATTCACATCACATACGGAATTCACATTTTCACGAAGTGATAACAAATAAAGCTCGTCTTGTCGGAAGGCAAGACCAATACATTTATTATTAAACAATATCTGACATTTGCCATTTCCAAAATGGCAATCATAACCATCATGGTCCAACTTTGATACACTAATCAAGTTTCTTTGCAAAGAAGGTACATAAAGAACATCTCTAAGAAAAAGTATGAAGCCATCAGCAAGCTCTAGAGGTAAGATCAGCCAACGGCCTCAACATCTGCTTATACTCCATTTGCGACTTTAATGAAACTTTCGCTTCTTTGCAAAGTTCTCATCGAACGAATCCCTGTAATGAATTAGCAACATGAATAGTTGCACCTGAATCAATCCACCAAGTAGATTTTGAAAACTTTACATACAAGGATTCATTTACGAACGTAATAATGTTCTCACCTTTATTTTTCATTATCATCTTTAAGAAATCAGGGACAATTCTTCTTATAATGTCCCGTCTTCTTACAGTAGAGACACTGATCTTTATCCACTGGGAATTGCTTGTTCTGAGACTGTTGCATGGGACCCTTTCCAGATGACTTGGAGAAGAAGCTGTTATTATAGTTCTGTTTCTTATCTTTTAGGTAGTTGACAGTACCACCTTGTGAAACTTTTATTCTTTCCTCCTCCTGCACACACATGGCTATGAGCTTTTCTAAATCCCATTTTTCAGGCTGTATGTTGTAATTAACAACAAAGGTGTCAAATTCTTTGGGCAAAGAAGCAAAAATCAAATGAATAAGAAACTCATCCTTGAGTGCCAAATCCATTGGTTTGAGCTTAGATGCCAGATTGCTCATTCTCAGTATGTGCTCTCTAATGCCACTGCCGCCACCAGAGTACCTTTCTGTTACCAGCTGCTTGATCAGCTGGGTTGCATATGTCTTTGAAGAGCCAGTGAACTGACTCTTTATTCTTTCTAGGTACTCTGTGACCGTGTCACAGTCTGGAATTGAGCCCACTATTGCAGGCTCAATTGTATTCTTTATCACAGCCAAACATTTCTTATTGGCTGTGACCCACTTTCTATTTTCAAGGTCAAAAGATATCTTTACGGGAGCAAAGTCCCGCTCTCTGTTCTGCCATGCAGCATCAGTCTCATCTGTCTCCCTCACCGGTGCCACAGGTTCTCTGGGACACGGTGTGGTGACAACCCAGTCCACCTCAGCGAGGATGAAAGCCAGGTCTATCTTTTTCTTCCACTCAATATAGTTATCACCTTTTAGAGTGGGGATCTCTTTGATACAACTCATCAAGTTGTATCCTCCTGAAAACACAATTCAAATAGTGTGAGAACACAAATAATAACAACAATAATTGCATGCCTTAGTTTAACGTTGGTCAAAATTAAAACATACAATTATTTTATACATTAAATCTATCATCACCGTTGGGCAGAAATAGAAATAATGCATAACAAAAAACCATAATAACATCAATATTATAATATTGCTATTAATCAATGTTGGTCAGAATAATAACAACATTATAATCACTGGAAAAATTATCTATGTTTCAAAATTAAATTCTCCCGTTGGTTCGAATTTAATAATGAAAACAACAATTTTTTAAGTACGCAGCGGAAACTTTAATAAATCTTTTAATTCTATTTTCCAGAAACTGTTACTGCACTTTACTATTCTCTGAACAAAATTGACGTTAGATCAAAATTGTACAGATATCAACATCAAAATTCAGTTCAAATTTACCAAATATGCATAAAAATTTTCTGGAAAATAAAAAAAATGACTTCAATTTCACTGTGTTCGGCAATTTCGGCCCACAACAGCGCAACCGGCCCACGCCCACGGCTGCAGCCGGCTTTCAGCGCGCTTCCCCCGCGCCCAGGCCGCAACCTGGGCCTGGGCCGAGAATTCGGCCTCGCGCCCTATCCCGCCTGGGCTGCGGCGCTGGCCCATTTAATCTCAGCCGCTCGCGTCGATCGGACGGCCATCCGCGCGCATCGCAGGAACAAAACGGCGACCGCAGCGGCGCCCTGGAACCCTAGCGCCATTCGGCATTCTCACTCTCTCTCTCTTTGCCTCACTGCTCTCCTTTCTCTCCTTAGTCACCGAGCGAGCGACCACGGCGAGAGCATGCAGCGAGGTCCCGGCGCCGTCGCCGGCCCCCTCGCCGGCGTGCGCGCTCCCCAGCGGGTGAGCGCGCCGCCGTTGAGCGGCCTGGCCGCGGCGCCCCTGTGGCCGTATCCCGGCGAGCCGTGCCCCCGGGCCGGCCTTTTCTTTTCCCCGCGCGCCGGCGTGACTTCAGTGCCGCGCAGGACGCCGAGGTAGGCCATCCCCTTTCCTTTCTCCCCCTTTCTTTGATTCGTTTGTTCGGATTTGATCCGATTTGCCGATTAGGGTTAGGGTTAGGGTTTGGGATGGCCACTGTTTTCTTTCCCCGATTTGAAATCGGTTCTTTCTTCCCTTTTCCCGAGCTCTCTAGAGTTAGGGTAGGTGTTCTTCATCCGAACCTTCAACTTTTCTCAGATCCGAAGGGATCGAGGTTAGTGGTTCAACCGAACCCTATGTCGGCCGAAACCCCTAATGACCGTCCCCTTTCTGTTAGGGTTAGGTTTTCTCTTTCTTGATCCGATTCAAAATCGGACCAACTTCTTTGGGATTTCTTTCGATGCTATTTATAGCGCAGTGCGACGGGGGGCCCACCAACCATGTTGGGTTGGGCGCCCCCGATCAGGGCGCGTGACCAAGGCCCAATAGGCCGTTGGGCTATTGGTTGGGAGATCAATCTAACAGCACTTGCACATGAATCAAAATTTACATGCTGCCCCCGTGCGTACAAGTATTCGATGAAATTTCTACGTTCTCCTTTGAAAACTTTGGACAAACAATTTCGGCCTGGGGTAGCCGAATCAGGTCCTCATTTTCTTGGCCAACAATATTAACAGCTGGCCTATTTTCACAAGGATCAATAACTAATTTAACATCAATATTATTTTTAATCGGCTCTCTTACTAATTTATCCTTTTCTGCAGCCGATTTTTTCGAAATTAAAATTAATCAGCTTCTCAGTAATCATATCCATGCTAACCTCCTTGTCAATCGGTCTTGTAAAATCATCAAGCATATCATTAACCAGATTGCATATGTGAGTAGATAAAGTACCTGAAGATTGCATCTCCTTCAATAATTCAAGGTTGTTAGCTGGCTTCCATTCTTTTATTGCAACAATGCCTCGATCTGTTACCCGAAAACAAGATAGATACAATCTTTCTTCCGCCGTCGCCTTCTTTTCTTGTATAAATTCCAGCATTATTTCCTCAAGTAGCTCACTCATCCCACCACGGTTGGCTTGGATTGTAGGTGTGGCCAAAATACTTTTATCCTCGGGATTAGCATAATATATGTTACCCGGCGTAACACTCTGGTACGCCTCATATGTTCAGAAAATAAATAAACCTCCTCTTGACGTGATATAGGATGTATGATACTGCTTGACAGCTGGCTTAAAATTGGCGTGTAGTTACTCTCTTTGAGCAATCAATCGGCCAGTGGAAAACTTTTCTAGAGGCAGACTAAGCCGATTAATTCCGATCGAGAGCTCCAAACCTTCGCTTGGATGATGCAGCAACAAATCTCAAGCACCAAGATTTTTCAATCTGCCTTTTTCCCGGCCAGATTCAGTGATAATGCAAACAAAGATACCAGATCAATTTAAGAATTTGGCGCTAGGGCAGATAATATTCAGCTATAAGATAAAGCCAAACAATCGTCCCCAGTAGAGTCGCTAAAAGTATGTTGACGCTAAATCGGTCACACAACACAAAGAGCTAGAACGCTCGGATCGCAACGGATCGGAGGCGGGCTAAAGATCAGCCTAGCCGACTCTCGAGTCGGCTGTCTCCTAAAAACATGTTTGCAACACGAACCTTTACCTAGTGCCTCCAGCGATGAGCGCGATACGCAAGACACGTTGCTGGAGGAGCCCTCCGCCAGAAGGAAGCGCGATCCGCAAGACAGCCAGCGAGGTCTCTGATTAACCCCGAAACCCCACAATCCCGGTAAGGGACCCCCCGTCGGGGCGGTGCGGCGGCTATGGGGCCCTGCCCTAGCCGTCTTGACCCCGCTCTAGAAATTCCGTCTGTCGTTGAACCAATAGTAGTCATCAGCAGCAACGAAGAACGAAAAGCAATAATAGATTGGAAAAGTAAGATTAAAGATAGATATTGTATTGATAGATCGATTGTGGGTGATTTAATCGGCCGTCACCCTTTATATTTATGGGGTGGCTGGTCTTTCCTGTGTCCCGATACATGTTAGGCTACATTGTTGTATACATATTGGACCCTATACTAACAGGGATGTAATCTTGGCACGTAAAGCAACGTATACACATGCCCTTTCCTTGTACGTGTATGTTCCCTTTCATCTGGGCTCTCCTTTCTCAATGCATAAGCACCACCGACAAATATAATTGTACTACGCCTGTTGGAGTCCGACTCCTTTCCGTTTCCTTGCTTTTACCCATGGAAACAATTAGGAAGGCAAGACATGTTGCGTCAATCTTCCAATTAAATTAACCCACCATTATCTCCAGAATATATACTAGTATAACCTCATGAATATATAATTGTTTAGCTTCTTTATCACCGGACAGGTAGCGATCAATATGTGAGCAGCCAAGCAATTCCACTTCATGCTTGTCCATTGCTCATATGTTTGGACCAATATCTCTGGGTCCGGACCCTCCAACGGTCCCTGACACAGTGGCCGTTTGAATGCACACTGGGTGACTAACAAGTGGGCCACCGTTCGGACCGGACTGCTGCTTGGTCCGGACCATGCAACCGGACTGAGTCCGGAGCACTTCGCACGTTTTAGAACCTCTCTGGTCTGGTCCGGACCGAGCTTGTCGTTGGTCCGGACAATCACTGTTCATCAGGTCTGGACCACCCTAAAACTAGGGTTTCCAACCGGACCGGTGGTCCATGGTCGACCCTCATCACCTCGGGTCCGGAGCTCCCTGTGATGCTCCGTTCACTTCGTTTCTTCGTGACCTTTGCGTCCGGCTTGGTTCCATCCTTCGTGCTTGGACTTTGCTTGGTTTCTTAAGTCTTTCATTGTGCTTCTAATGCCTTGCTTGAGATGTTGATCATCCGGATCACATCATCGCCTTCGTCCAAGTCATGTTTGCACCCTATTGGACTACAAAACAATCATTTACAAATTCATTAGTCCAATTCGGTGTTGTTGATCATCAAACACCAAAATCCAAACTAAATGGGTCAAGGGTCCATTTTCCTTACACTCGTAATTGGTACTGACAAAGTAGGCATGTAAAAGCAAATTGTTGATCCATTCACATATGGATAGGCAATCAGAGGAGGGTTTCGCCTTAGTTCGATTTCGTCATCAACCATGTTGTTTCTCGATTTTTTTAAATAATTTTTTTAATTATTAAATGCAAATCTAGAAGCTGTTATACAAAAACTGCAGATATAGCATCCTGTCGGCTAATGGATGGCCGACAGGACCACTATCGGCACCTCAGAAGCCGATAAGGCTAACATGGCAGGTGGCCAGCCGATAGGTCCTGTCGGCTTTTGGTCAGCCGACAGGCCTGTCGGCTCTCTATCGGCCGACAGGAATGTCGGCACTCCGGTAGCCGATTGCACTATTTCATGCTGTCATTAACCATCACCCAATGTCTTTTCCGAACACAAGCAACACCAGGCAGAAAAACTTTACCACTTTTTGAGCAACACTAAAAATATTTGCTCTCCTTTTCTGGACATATAACATACATCACGCACCATAACTTAAGGAACCTTACAAACTTTTGATGGAAGAAACACATTCTAATATTAACCCAGCGCGGTACATGGACCAATCTTGCAATACTAAATGGCATCTGTGGAACTCTAGGTAGCTAAGGTAAGTAGTTCCACCACTAATCCTAACATGCCTTAGGGTAAGGAAACAAAGCATGACTTGCAATGGCATGTGTGGAACTCTGTACTTGTAATGTTTAGAGGTCCACCACTACTCCTAACATGCCTTAGGGAATTTAACTTGCTGGGTCTATTACATTGTTCTACTAGGTGCAGCATGGTTGTTTCCCCTTTCTGTCACGCCCTGAAGATGATTCCGCTGCATCGTTCTTGTTCTTGAGAGCTGGCTCATGGAATTTAAGCTCTTGCTCCTTACGCTTGATGGATGCTTCATGCAAACTTAACTGCTCCCTCCTCCTAGCAAGCTCATCCTCCTTACCCTTCAGACGGATTTGCTCCCTCATCTGTCGTTCCACCTCGCGAGCCTGAGTCATCTTCACAAGGTATTGGCCTTTGTTTTCCACCTCCCTTGGGACCCTTCCTGGCCATGTGGGCAGCTCCCGATCCACCCATTCTATCCACATGCAAGGCTACGTGTATGGTGGTAGATGTCATTGATCAATTTGAGAAAAGATAACCAAAACCAAAAGATTTAGTTCTTGTTCTTACCATGAAGTCGTCATCCAGATCTAGGCACACGAAGTACCTACGGCCGTACTTACGGTCCTGATCCATGTACACACGCAAGATCATCTGAAACCCGCAACGGCACTTCGTCCGCTCACGCCACTCCGGGAGTTGAGTTGGGTCGGTCCTCCAGGACGACATTGTTTCAAAGTTGAATGGGGAGGGGAGGCAGAGGAGATGTGGTGTGGTGAACACATACGAGGACTTTTATACAGCCGGTTTGTATGATGCAGTGGACTTATTCCATGTTGAGAACGATCGTGCTGGCTTGCATGTGTTGGTCGGGTGTAGAAAAAAGAGGAGAGCGTGCAGGCTTGCATGCGTTGGTCAGGTGCAGAAAAAAGAGGAGAGTGTGCCGGCTTGAATGCTTTGGCCGGGTGCAGAAAAAAGAGGAGACCATGCAGGCGCGCATGCGAGAGAGAGAGAAGGGGAGAGTGCATGGGAACATACAGGCATAGTGGAGCACTAGCAGACGAGCAATGTGTGCTCTTTAGCAGCACCAGCATCAAAACAATCCAAGCGTTATAGTTGTAATAAATTCACAGACGTAGCTTTTTTGTCCTTTGCATAAATGTTATGTTCCACGAAATATGTGATATAACATAGCCTTCTCATACTACGGATTGAAACAACAAGGTACATTGCAGGAATTACAAACACACAAACTACATACTACAGATTCAAACAACAAGGTACATTGCAGGAATTACAAACACACAAACTACAAACTACAGATTGAAAGCATGCGATACAGTTATAATGAAGCTTGAGCCAACACAACTCAGGTCCTAATCACTCTCGCATCCAGAGAACACTGATTGCTGCGAGGACCACTATGAAGAGCTTTGTCCATAGTACCAATTTGCACCATATGCAGGAGGAGGCGGAGGAGGTGGAGGAGGCCCCATGTTTCCATGGCAGGGGCACTTACAATATGGATCATTGCACACTGGCTTGTCTTCCATCATAACATCTTGTCCTTCTTCTTCTTGAGTGCTTTCTTCTTTGGGTGCGGGACACAGTTTCAACCTCTCTTTCGAGGTCAAATATGCGGTTCTATAGGTACTGGATGTATTCTTTGTACGGGTAAATGGGTGGTGGATCAAACCATCTAGTGAAACTACAGTTGTCCTCGTCATCGAAGCTCTACACAACACGTAATGTTGTTAGTATGCAGAAGATATGATTAAGTAATTGAATATGTCACAATCCATGTTAATACGAATTTAGTTGGAAACTCAGAACAGTACAGTCTCAAAGTAAAATATTACAGCATACTCCGAAACTAAAAAATTACACTGTAGTCCGAAACTAAAATATTACACCATAGTCCGAAACTAAAATATTACAAGACGTAGTTGAAACCCATAGAATGCTACGAGCTAGGGCAGTCTTGAGTGGCCTGCTTAGAGTTGCATTTGAAATACGCCGCACTTCCGTTTCATCTGGAAGCCATGTGTCACCGTCATCCTCGACCGCCCGATCACCAAGTCCTCTTGCGCCTCCGCTTGACTTGGTCAACCGCCATCTTGACTTGATCAACATGGTCTACTCCTCCTCATGTGCTCTTGCTTGTTGATGTCCCCAAGTGTCAGCCACCACGGTCAGTCTTCCGGCCATATCAGTTCCTCGGTCTAAGCCTCACATCCGTCCTTCACTGCTCCCAATCTATCGGCACGACCCGTCTCTGTACTCCACACCTGCACACCAACAAAGCCAAGAGACATGTTGCACACACATACTCACGCCACGGTTAGTCTCCAAACTCAACCACAGTCGATCATCTCCGACAATCACTCTTCACAAACTCGACACACAAGGGCACATCAACCTTGTGTTTGCAGTGCCAAAGAAAGGGGCAACCTTCATCGCATTGCTTCATCCATGTTGTTACGTATACATTTTAGTGTGACCACGCGCAATTCTCATTTGGATTTGACTATTCCATTATTAATTTTTTAACATTCAAAAAAAGAATGTTTTCCAAATCTATATAACCTATATAGATGGAACCCACTAAGGGTCATTAATTTTGAGCCACGTCGTCTCAGTTAGTATTGTCCGTTGGATCTCATCAAATAGCATAATATCTACCGTTCATACAAAGAGGCAACATTAGTATACTACTACTGTTACAGTAGAGATGGAAATGCCATCCACCTGTGCTGATCGAAACGGCGTCCGTACATGTGACTTCGCTGGCCATTACTGTGTGGAAACTGCCTCCACCACTGTGTTGACGCTAAATCGGTCACACACCACAAAGAGCTAGAACGCTCGGATCGCAACGGATCGGAGGTGGGCTAAACATCAGCCTAGCCGACTCTCAAGTCGGCTGTCACCTAAAAACGTGTTCGCACATGAACACTTCACCTGGTGCCTCCAGCGATGAGCGTGATAACGCAAGATACGTCGCCGGAGGAGCCTCGCCAGAAGCGCGATACGCAAGACAACCGACGAGGTCTCTTGATACCCGAAACCCCACATGCCCGGGAGGGACCCCGTCGGGGCGTGTGGCGGCTATGGGCTGCCCTAGCAGTCCTGACTGTTCTAGAGCTTCGTCGTCGTTGAACCAATAGTAGTCATCAGCAGCAACGAAGAACGAAAAGCAATAATAGATTGGAAAAGTAAGATAAAAGATAGATATTGTATTGATAGATCGCTTGTGGGTGATTCAATCGGCCATCACCCTTTATATTTATAGGGCGGCTGGGTCTTCCTTTGTCCGGATACATGTTAGGCTACATTGTCGTATACATATTGGACCCTATACTAACAGGGATGTAATCTTGGCACGTAAAGCAACGTATACACATGCCCTTTCCTTGTACGTGTATGTTCCCTTTCATCTGGGCTCTCCTTTCTCAATGCATAAACACCACCGACAAATATAATTGTACTACGCCTGTTGGAGTCCGACTCCTTTCCGTTTCCTTGCTTTTGCCCACGGAAACAATTAGGAAGGCAAGACATTGTTGCTTCAATCTTACAATTAAATTAACCCACCATTATCTCCAGAATATATACTAGTATAACCTCATGAATATATAATTGTTTAGCTTCTTTATCACCGGACAGGTAGCGATCAATATGTGAGCAGCCAAGCAATTCCACTTCATGCTTGTCCATTGCTCATATGTTGAATAAAATCATCAGCACCCATGATCTGGCTTCAATCTTCATAAGATGATCCACTGCTTACCATTCTCTGTCATTGTATCGTCTATTGCCTTCTTGGGACAAATTTGAGTGTCAACATATTCCCCCCTGTTTATTTGGCAAAGCTTGCGTGCCAAAAAATAACTTGTGCAATAAATTGATCTATGGACGATAAAAACTTTCCGGCCATGAACTCATCTCAAAAGAGATATTGTCAAAGTATGCCTTGCCTAGCCTGATCATGATTTGCGGTGTGTGACCAACTGATGATCATAGTAATATCAATGGCTAGAGACTGTCCTTTCCACCTTTTCTTATGTGTACACTCCACCATGCAACGCAATTCGAGAAACCAGCAAAGTTGCCATCTGTATTTATATATGTAGTTCAGGCTGCCGTCTTTCTTGATGAAACGTCGCTTCACATGGATACACTCTTCTTATTACTTCTATCCACATTGAACGAATGACTTCTGATCTTGTTGCTGCATAGAGCACGGTAGCTTGATTATGATTTGCAGCAGGACATAACATCTGCAACGGCTACTGACTGCTTTCCCCTTTCTGTTTCTACACGTAGACTCCAGTGTGTAGTCCCCATCAAGCAACAAGCTCCATGCACATCTGTGAAAGGACGCCGATAACACCTTGGAAGCTTCCAAATTCCAAGTTCTAATATGTAAAGCAGGAATGGCTCCTCATCTGCATGCAGGTAGCTAGAAGCACGATTAACACATTTAATCGGATAAATTTGATTAATGAACTACCAGCCATGATTAACATGTTTATTCTGCCATATTTCATTAAGTAGCAGCCATGATTAAAGCATAGATTTAATCGGCCAAGAAGTAGAGGCCATGTAATCGGCTTGCCCCCTGAGCATCGATGTCTTAAAAAGACCTTTGTTCTCCTTCATGCATGGTTGATGTCTCGGGACGATGATAATCAACACTTCTTCAGCCATATATACTGCTATGGGCGATAAAACTCTATCGGCCATGCACCATCGTGGCCGATTAACTTTCAGTCTCCTCTATACCAATAATCGGCCATAAATATATTTGTGTTGTCCTAGGAGCAATGATAAACAAACATCGGCTATACATTTCTTTTAATTCTCAGGGCGATGGTGAACAAACATCGGCCGAATGCATGGTCCCGGTATTTCTCTTGAGCTTGCTAATATAGCCGAAATAAAATCATGCAACTATTCTTATCCACAAATATTTCGGCTATTTTTTTTAAAAACGCAAGCATACTCAATGACAATATTGTTGGAACGGCCACGACGATTGGTCGTAAATATCATATCGTTTTGGTAAAGGCAAACTAAAATATGGAATTTCATGGAACTTCCAAGGACTATACCCAAACCCTGTATCACTATAATCATACATACCTTCAAAATCATACCACGGTACACGCATTGGCGGAGTAGATGATGAAGTCCGATTATGAAATGATCGCCAATGTTGTTGACGCCTATCTGCACACTTTTGACGCCGTGGTTGCTTCGGTAAAGTTAAAATCCTCTGTTCGGATTTTATTTCTCTTACACCATCCTTATTTTGAACTTGAACATTTTGTTTGAGAGTCCATGCCATATTTTTCTCTTTCAACGCCTGTGCACTAAGATGCTGCAATTTTCTCTTTTGCCAATATGATAACCTGTCGAGTGAACGCCCCTTCGCCTTTGATATTGCACCCGATGTCTGGGACTCCTTTCGTTGAGCTTTCACCATGACTGAATTGACACACTCCTCTGTCATATTTGCTGTATTTGATGCCTCAAAATCAGCATTCAGTGTAGCTCGCTCAGCTAGGCCTGTAGCCGATCTATTATTCATGGCCTGAACGTCAGTACTTGATGCTCCTGTATCCCTGCTGCTCCCATGTTGGGCCAGTGCATTTCCTGTATCAACGCCCAGCTCAACCAACCCTTGGTCGACCACGATATTTTTGTTCTGGTCAACAGCTGAAATAGCATCAGGATGGGCCGCTTCTTTTCCTTCTTCCTTTTTACAACCTTGGTCGCAAAAAAAAGCAACAGCCCCCACTTCCTGCAGAGGAACAATTACAGAAGAGTTTCTAACATTATCAGCCAATATGCGCTGACTGGCATTAACCGGTTCTTTCTTCTGTAGTTCATTCAAAACTCCATTTGTATTTGCATGCTCCTTCATGCGATAAACTTGTTTTACTTTCCTGCCCCCTCCTCTCTGCCTAGACCGATTCCATGGATTAAATCGGTCGATAAAAGTTGTATTGAACGTGGGTCTCTTTGGAGACCGATTCCTTAGATTAAATTGGTCGATAGAAGTTGTATTGAACATGGGTCTCTTTGGAGTAGTCCAATCATGATAAAGTGACAATAATGCATAGGGGCAGGTGACATCCATGAACCATAATAATTCCATGGTGAATAAAAATAAGACATACCGGAAGGATACCCCCATTGCATATGCATAGATGGTCCATGTTGTTGAAACGGTGCCGATGTATGAACATTCCCTTGGTGCCGATTCACAATGCGGATCCTTTGTCTTGGATGCGGTTTTGATGGTTTGAAATCATTTGCTCGAGCAACACTCCTTTCATCCGCTTCTCTTTGATATTTAGCCAGAAGCTCTTCAAAAGTAAGCTTCGGCTTTCTCTTATTGTGCTTGCCACAACCCATGTCCTCATTGATCTTCAACTCCTCTGGTTTAGCTTTGGTACGACCCTCAGAACTTGATGCAATTTTCATGCCATCCTCACGAGGCTTTTGCAAGCAATCTACATTAGCTATATTCTCTTTGATTTTAGACATGTCCAAATTATTTGATTCGGTTATAGCTACTTTGTTGACTTTGCTTGAGCTAATATCGGAACAATTATTGCGTTCAGCCTCATCTGCAGTTGAATTGAAACTCCGACTGTTACTATCCGGACATTGCAATGTATGCATCTCCATGTTCGGATCATGAGGTGAATCGGCAACTTTATCGCTAGCCATATTGCTACTGCTTGCCGATACTTCCTGAATTTTTCCTTCTACAACAGCAGACCTCTCTTCGATATCAATGCACGACATACCCTGCACTTCTCTATCATGCAAACGTGCATGTTCGGCAGCACTAGCCGAACTCATATTCTTGCTACCATGATTAGACGATTTTGACATTGTCTCTTTATCAGCAGCAAACGCCACGTTAGGTGCAGTAGCCGGCCTTGCTTCTCTTGCACTTGTTAATATCAGCTAGGATCTCTAGCAGTAGATCTAGGAGGGAAACACTTGGATCCGTAATAGCACATGCACATCTAAACCTAGAACACTACACCGAGAGGGAGATAGGGTAGGGGTGCTGGTGTTGAACCTGAGCCCTCGGAGGGAGTCGCGGTTGAGCTGGCCATCTCAGCTTCGGTGATGGAGGCAGCACACGGGCAGCGACGGGTGGAGTAGAGGTGGCACGGACGTCGATGCAGTGCAGACGGACGGCGTAGCAGTGACGACGGCGAAGTCAGTGGAGCTTCCCGTCGCTGGCTGCGCGCCCTCTTAGATCGGTCTAGGGTTTGTCGGTGGGGTTTGCGGCTCACGGTGAACCTCGTACCTCGAGCCGCCGGCCCCCACCTCTATTTATAGCGCAGTGCGACGGGGGCCCACCAACCATGTAGGGTTGGGCGCCCCCGATCAGGGCGCGTGACCAAGGCCCAATAGGCCATTGGGCTTATTGGTTGGGAGATCAGTCTAACATTCTCCCCCTTGATCTCACTATTACTTTTATCTTTAAACTTTAAACTTCAATCCTTTTATCCTTACTCATTTCTTCACAGATGATGCATAGAGCATGTCTCATCGTCACGGTCAATCGCCGATAGATTTAACAGCTACAATGCACGTCTCTGATCTGAAATAGTTACTTTAACTTTTGAGCCCTTTATAGTCCAGGAATCATAGGCTTTCCTTTAAACCCATGCCGGCTACAAGTTCTCTGAACACGTTGGGTGGTAAGCCTTTTGTAAGCGGATCCGCGAGCATCTTTTCGGTACTTATATGCTCAAGACTTATCATTTGATCCCGGACTTTATCCTTCACAACATAATACTTTATGTCAATGTGTTTGGTAGCACCACTTGACCTATTGTTGTGAGCATACTGTACTGCTGGATTATTATCGCAGTATAACTTCAGTGGTCTATTGATGTCGTCAACCACCTTCAAACCGGGTATGAACTTCTTTAACCAGTTCACCTGCCCCGTTGCCTCATAACACGCTATAAACTCGGCATACATTGTGGATGATGTAGTGACGGTTTGCTTTGAGCTTTTCCATGAAATAGCCCCCCCTGCGAGAGTGAACACATATCCAGACGTGGATTTTCTATTATCTCCCGCATAATCAGAATATGAATATCCCACTATATGGAGTGAATCAGATCTTCTATACGTCATCATAAGGCCTTTCGTTCCTTGCAAATAACGCAAGACTTTCTTTACCAATTTCCAGTGTTCTATTCCAGGATTGCTCTGGAATCTGCCAAGTAACCCGGTAACAAATGCCAAGTCAGGGCGCATACACACTTGAGCATATTGCAAGCTTCCGACAGCTGAAGCATATGGAACCACTTTCATTTGATCGATCTCATATTGGTTCCTGTGGCATTGAAAATCCCCATATCTGTCGCCCTTGACTATAGGAGCAGGTGATGGACTACATTTGTGCATACTGAATTTCTTTAAGACTTTTTCTATGTATGCCTTTTGTGACAGTCCTAATACCCCTTTACTTCTATCTCGGTGAATCTCGATCCCTAGAACGAACGAAGCTTCACCAAGATCTTTCATATCAAATTTTGAGGACAAAAACTTCTTTGTTTCCAGTAGTAGACTGACATCACTACTAGCAAGTAAGATATCATCCACATACAGGACAAGGAAGATAAACTTCCCATTCTTAAACTTTGCGTAGACACAATTGTCCTCAACATTATCTTTAAACCCAAAATTCTTTATTGTCTGATCAAACTTCAAGTACCACTGTCTTGAAGCTTGTTTTAATCCATAAATGGATTTCTTTAGGCGGCATCCCAAACGTTCTTTTCCTTCTATGACAAAACAATTCGGTTGTGCTATGTAAACATTTTCTTCTAAGTCTCCGTTGAGAAATGCCGTCTTTACATCCATCTGATGTAATTCTAAATCGTAATGTGCCACTAATGCCATTATGATTCTGAAGGAATCCTTACATGAGACTGGAGAAAAGGTCTCATTGTAATCAATCCCTTCTCTTTGTGTAAAGCCTTTTGCGACAAGTCGAGCTTTATATCTCTCTATATTCCCTTGAGAGTCAAGTTTTGTTTTGTAGACCCATTTACAGCCTACTATTTTGGCTCCTTTAGGAATTATCTCCAAATCCCAAACTTTATTTGCATTCATTGATCTCATCTCATCTTCCATGGCCTCAAGCCACTTTGATGAATGATCACTTTTCATGGCTTCTTCAAATGAGGTGGGATCATCCTCCATTTGAAATTCTTCAGTGTTGTACACTTTATAATCAGCAGGAATAGCTGATTTTCTAACTCTTTGAGACCTTCTAGGGGCCTTCTCATTTGGCACATTTTCTGTTTGAGGCTGTTGTTGCTCCCCCTTATGTGTGGCAATAGTTTATATAGGATCCTGAGGAACAGGTTCCTCATCATCATTCATTGTTGCCACAGGCGGAATAACAACAGGTGCTGGCACCACAATGTCTTGTACTGTCGGTGCAGTAACAACGGGTAGTGAGAAAAATGGCCCATAAATGATCGGAGTGGGTGCATACACCCGCTTCTCTTCAAGGTCAATTTCTCGAGCTACCATGCTCCCCCTAATCATTTCATCCTCTAGGAAGACAGCGTGTCTCATTTCCACAAACTTTGTATGTCTGTTAGGATAGTAGAAACGAAAACCTTTTGACTTTTTTGGGTAGCCAATGAAATGGCAACTCACTGTTTTGGGATCTAGCTTCCCAATGTTTGGGTTAAAAACTTTAGCCTCAGCAGGGCTCCCCCACACACGCAAGTGGTTAAGTGAGGGTACTCTTCCTGTCCACAACTCATACGGTGTTTTGGGCACCGACTTACATGGTACTCTATTTAGAATATGAATTGCGGTTTTTAACGCCTCCATTCACAGATTCATCGGTAAAGTGGAGTAACTTATCATACTACGCACCATATCCATCAGGGTACGGTTACGCCTTTCAGCTACTCCATTCTGCTGAGGTTCGCCCGGTGTTGAATACTGGGCGACTATACCATTCTCCTGTAAGAACCTTGCAAAAGGTCCAGGAACTTGTCCATATGGGGTATGCCGACCGTAGTACTCCCCCCCACGGTCAGACCTGACTATCTTAATCTTTAAATCATGCTGATTTTCAACTTCTGCTTTAAATGTTTTGAATTTATCCAACGCTTCTGTTCTTTCTTTAATTGGATAAATATAGCTAAAGCGAGAGTAATCGTCTGTGAATGTTATGAATGAATCATAACCATCCACACTTTTCACAGGAAAAGGACCACATATGTCTGTGTGAATAATCTGTAGAATTCCTGCGCTTCGTTTGTCATCTTTCTTAATTTTCTTTACATACTTTCCTTTTATGCAATCTCTACATTGTTCTAAATCTGAGAGCTCTAATGGAGGAAGAATATCATTCTTAACTAGTCTTTCTATTCTCCCCCTAGAAATATGACATAAACGACAGTGCCATAATTTCGACAACGCATCGTGAGCTCTCTTTCGTTTTCTGTTTGCATTGTTCGATGAGGATACATTCTCATTCACATCACATACGGAATTCACATTTTCACGAAGTGATAACAAATAAAGCTCGTCTTGTCGGAAGGCAAGACCAACACATTTATTATTAAACAATATCTGACATTTGCCATTTTCAAAATGGCAATCATAACCATCATGGTCCAACTTTGATACACTAATCAAGTTTCTTTGCAAAGAAGGTACATAAAGAACATCTCTAAGAAAAAGTATGAAGCCATCAGCAAGCTCTAGAGGTAGATCACCAACGGCCTCAACATCTGCTTATACTCCATTTGCGACTTTAATGAAACTTTCGCTTCTTTGCAAAGTTCTCATCGAACGGAATCCCTGTAATGAATTAGCAACATGAATAGTTGCACCTGAATCAATCCACCAAGTAGATTTTGAAAACTTTACATACAAGGATTCATTTACGAACGTAATAATGTTCTCACCTTTATTTTTCATTATCATCTTTAAGAAATCAGGACAATTCTTCTTATAATGTCCCGTCTTCTTACAGTAGAGACACTGATCTTTATCCACTGGGAATTGCTTGTTCTGAGACTGTTGCATGGGACCCTTTTCAGATGACTTGGAGGAAGAACTGTTATTATAGTTCTGTTTCTTATCTTTTAGGTAGTTGACAGTACCACCTTGTGAAACTTTTATTCTTTCCTCCTCCTGCACACACATGGCTATGAGCTTTTCTAAATCCCATTTTTCAGGCTGTATGTTGTAATTAACAACAAAGGTGTCAAATTCTTTGGGCAAAGAAGCAAAAATCAAATGAATAAGAAACTCATCCTTGAGTGCCAAATCCATTGGTTTGAGCTTAGATGCCAGATTGCTCATTCTCAGTATGTGCTCTCTAATGCCACTGCCGCCACCAGAGTACCTTTCTGTTACCAGCTGCTTGATCAGCTGGGTTGCATATGTCTTTGAAGAGCCAGTGAACTGACTCTTTATTCTTTCTAGGTACTCTGTGACCGTGTCACAGTCTGGAATTGAGCCCACTATTGCAGGCTCAATTGTATTCTTTATCACAGCCAAGCATTTCTTATTGGCTGTGACCCACTTTCTGTTTTCGAGGTCAAAAGATATCTTTACGGGAGCAAAGTCCCGCTCTCTGTTCTGCCATGCAGCATCAGTCTCATCTGTCTCCCTCACCGGTGCCACAGGTTCTCTGGGGCACGGTGTGGTGACAACCCAGTCCACCTCAGCGAGGATGAAAGCCAGGTCTATCTTTTTCTTCCACTCAATATAGTTATCACCTTTTAGAGTGGGGATCTCTTTGATACAACTCATCAAGTTGTATCCTCCTGAAAACACAATTCAAATAGTGTGAGAACACAAATAATAACAACAATAATTGCATGCCTTAGTTTAACGTTGGTCAAAATTAAAACATACAATTATTTTATACATTAAATCTATATCACCGTTGGGCAGAAATAGAAATAATGCATAACAAAAAACCATAATAACATCAATATTATAATATTGCTATTAATCAATGTTGGTCAGAATAATAACAACATTATAATCACTGGAAAAATTATCTATGTTTCAAAAATTAAATTCTCCCGTTGGTTCGAATTTAATAATGAAAACAACAATTTTTTTAAGTACGCAGCGGAAACTTTAATAAATCTTTTAATTCTATTTTCCAGAAACTGTTACTGCACTTTACTATTCTCTGAACAAAATTGACGTTAGATCAAAATTGTACAGATATCAACATCAAAATTCAGTTCAAATTTACCAAATATGCATAAAAATTTTCTGGAAAATAAAAAAATGACTTCAATTTCACTGTGTTCGGCAATTTCGGCCCACAACAGCGCAACCGGCCCACGGCCCACGGCTGCAGCCGGCTTTCAGCGCGCTCCCCCGCGCCCAGGCCGCAACCTGGGCCTGGGCCGAGAATTCGGCCTCGCGCCCTATCCCGCCTGGGCTGCGGCGCTGGCCCATTTAATCTCAGCCGCTCGCGTCGATCGGACGGCCATCCGCGCGCATCGCAGGAACAAAACGGCGACCGCAGCGGCGCCCTTGAACCCTAGCGCCATTCGGCATTCTCACTCTCTCTCTCTTTGCCTCACTGCTCTCCTTTCTCTCCTTAGTCACCGAGCGAGCGACCACGGCGAGAGCATGCAGCGAGGTCCCGGCGCCGTCGCCGGCCCCCTCGCCGGCGTGCGCGCTCCCCAGCGGGTGAGCGCGCCGCCGTTGAGCGGCCTGGCCGCGGCGCCCCTGTGGCCGTATCCCGGCGAGCCGTGCCCCCGGGCCGGCCTTTCTTTTCCCCGCGCGCCGGCGTGACTTCAGTGCCGCGCAGACGCCGAGGTAGGCCATCCCCTTTCCTTTCTCCCCTTTCTTTGATTCGTTTGTTCGGATTTGATCCGATTTGCCGATTAGGGTTAGGGTTAGGGTTTGGGATGGCCACTGTTTTCTTTTCCCCGATTTGAAATCGGTTCTTTCTTCCCTTTTCCCGAGCTCTCTAGAGTTAGGGTTAGGTGTTCTTCATCCGAACCTTCAACTTTTCTCAGATCCGAAGGGATCGAGGTTAGGGTTCAACCGAACCCTATGTCGGCCGAAACCCCTAATGACCGTCCCCTTTCTGTTAGGGTTAGGTTTTCTCTTTCTTGATCCGATTCAAAATCGGACCAACTTCTTTGGATTTCTTTCGATGCTATTTATAGCGCAGTGCGACGGGGGCCCACCAACCATGTTGGGTTGGGCGCCCCCGATCAGGGCGCGTGACCAAGGCCCAATAGGCCGTTGGGCTTATTGGTTGGGAGATCAATCTAACAGCACTTGCACATGAATCAAAATTTACATGCTGCCCCCGTGCGTACAAGTATTCGATGAAATTTCTACGTTCTCCTTTGAAAACTTTGGACAAACAATTTCGGCCTGGGGTAGCCGAATCAGGTCCTCATTTTCTTGGCCAACAATATTAACAGCTGGCCTATTTTCACAAGGATCAATAACTAATTTAACATCAATATTATTTTTAATCGGCTCTCTTACTAATTTATCCTTTTCTGCAGCCGATTTTTCGAAATTAAAATTAATCAGCTTCTCAGTAATCATATCCATGCTAACCTCCTTGTCAATCGGTCTTGTAAAATCATCAAGCATATCATTAACCAGATTGCATATGTGAGTAGATAAAGTACCTGAAGATTGCATCTCCTTCAATAATTCAAGGTTGTTAGCTGGCTTCCATTCTTTTATTGCAACAATGCCTCGATCTGTTACCCGAAAACAAGATAGATACAATCTTTCTTCCGCCTTGCTCTTTTCTTGTATAAATTCCAGCATTATTTCCTCAAGTAGCTCACTCATCCCACCACGGTTGGCTTGGATTGTAGGTGTGGCCAAAATACTTTTATCCTCGGGATTAGCATAATATATGTTACCGGCGTAACACTCTGGTACGCCTCATATGTTCAGAAAATAAATAAACCTCCTCTTGACGTGATATAGGATGGATGATACTGCTTGACAGCTGGCTTAAAATTGGGCGTGTAGTTACTCTCTTTGAGCAATCAATCGGCCAGTGGAAAACTTTTCTAGAGGCAGACTAAGCCGATTAATTCCGTCGAGAGCTCCAAACCTTCGCTTGGATGATGCAGCAACAAATCTCAAGCACCAAGATTTTTCAATCTGCCTTTTTCCCGGCCAGATTCAGTGATAATGCAAACAAAGATACCAGATCAATTTAAGAATTTGGCTAGGGCAGATAATATTCAGCTATAAGATAAAGCCAAAACAATCGTCCCCAGTAGAGTCGCTAAAAAGTATGTTGACGCTAAATCGGTCACACACCACAAAGAGCTAGAACGCTCGGATCGCAACGGATCGGAGGCGGGCTAAAGATCAGCCTAGCCGACTCTCGAGTCGGCTGTCTCCTAAAAACATGTTTGCACACGAACACTTTACCTAGTGCCTCCAGCGATGAGCGCGATACGCAAGACACGTTGCTGGAGGAGCCTCGCCAGAAGCGCGATACGCAAGACAGCCAGCGAGGTCTCTTGATACCCGAAACCCCACAAGCCCGGAAGGGACCCCGTCGGGGCGTGCGGCGGCTATGGGCTGCCCTAGCCGTCTTGACCGCTCTAGAAATTCGTCGTCGTTGAACCAATAGTAGTCATCAGCAGCAACGAAGAACGAAAAGCAATAATAGATTGGAAAAGTAAGATTAAAGATAGATATTGTATTGATAGATCGATTGTGGGTGATTTAATCGGCCGTCACCCTTTATATTTATGGGGTGGCTGGTCTTTCCTGTGTCCCGATACATGTTAGGCTACATTGTTGTATACATATTGGACCCTATACTAACAGGGATGTAATCTTGGCACGTAAAGCAACGTATACACATGCCCTTTCCTTGTACGTGTATGTTCCCTTTCATCTGGGCTCTCCTTTCTCAATGCATAAGCACCACCGACAAATATAATTGTACTACGCCTGTTGGAGTCCGACTCCTTTCCGTTTCCTTGCTTTTACCCATGGAAACAATTAGGAAGGCAAGACATGTTGCGTCAATCTTCCAATTAAATTAACCCACCATTATCTCCAGAATATATACTAGTATAACCTCATGAATATATAATTGTTTAGCTTCTTTATCACCGGACAGGTAGCGATCAATATGTGAGCAGCCAAGCAATTCCACTTCATGCTTGTCCATTGCTCATATGTTGAGTAAAATCATCAGCACCTCATGATCTGGCTTCAATCTTCATAAGATGATCTACTGCTTACCATTCTCTGTCATTGTATCGTCTATTGCCTTCTTGGGACAAATTTGAGTGTCAACACACTGTCACCGTGCAATCAATATTCAAGAGGCCTTATAAAAAAAATATTCAAGAGGCCGACTGTACTGCTCCTGAGCTTGCACAAGTGTTCTACCCTTGCATCTTCCTGCACGCCGTGCCTTTCATGCACACATCTTCGTTTCTGCAGAATGCATGCCCTCCATGGCACCACCTCTCCGAAGTCCTGCACCGTCTGATCATCGTTTCAGATGAGTCGAATTCTTGTTGGGTGGTCATGATGACTACAGGCTGAAAGACTTGGCTACTCCTTCAGATAACTCATCACAGATCAGGTGATCTGAAAAGGCATGTACTCCGGTGTTTCTCTTAGTCTTAGTCCTATTGTAAAAAAGATCTCTTCAAGTTGGATAGGTATCTCTGTTTTTCGATAAAAGTACTTCACTATAGAAGATGTTGAATTTTATCTAATATTTCTAGAGCTCCACAAATGATCAAGAAGTTGCATGGTTTCTGACGTTTCTAAAATAGTTGAGTACTACCATAGAATCATCTATAAATGTTATGGATCTATTTGCAGGTTTAATCTCCTTTTCATTGAAAAAATAACAGATTCAATTTCCTGTTTAAAATAACAGGTTCGATCTCCTCAACTATTAAGTTTGGCATCCGTTCGACTGTTTTAGTCCCTGCAGGTGTTTCATTGGATAATTCCTGACTTTATTTTGTACAATTTGTTTTTGCAGGATTCCATCACATTCCTTTCTATAGGTATTTCATACATTGATTCCTCTGCAGTGCTGACACTGGCATCCACCTTGCATCAGGTAAGGTTACGCTTATCAGCCCCTTCTAGGGATGTAAATGGATCGGATACGGACGGATATCACTGATATTACATTTGTTTTCATTTTTCTGTTCGGATTCGGATTCGAATACGGATAGTGTCAGCTATGTCGGATAGGATACGATTGAATGTTGACATAATAAATATTCGAATACGGATACGGTATCGGATGTTGAATATCCGAACTCGGATACGGACGGATCAAAACTCCTCTAAATGAATTCGGTCTCGAATACGGTTGGAAAATATTCGTACCGTTTTCACCCCTAGCACTACCAGATACAGGAGCTTTGTCGAGTGCCAGGGGCACTCGGCAAAGCCCCCAAAACACTCGGCAAATCGTTTGCCGAGTGTTACACTCGGCAAACGACACTCGGCAAACGGTTTAACAGCAAACGATGTTTTGCCGAGTGTTTTTTGTCGGGCACTCGGCGAAGACTTTGCCGAGTGCCCCCAAAAACACTCGGCAAACATTTTTTGAAAAAAATAATAAAAAAAGCACCAGCCACCGGCTCCTGCTCCGCCTCCATCCATGCCACCACCTCCACCACCACTCATGCCGCCTCCTCGCAGCAGCGCCGTCCTCCCCGTGACGCCCGACGCAGCCGCGCCACCTCCCCACGGTCCCGCTGTCCTCCCATGCTAGATCTGCTGCTCCCATGCTGGATCCCGCCGTGTCCACCGTTGTCGAAGCCACCGAGCCAGATCCGCGCCGCCACCGAGCGAGGGAGGGAGTCTGGGCCCGCGCCGCCGTGCTGAGCGACGACGTGGCTGCCTTCCCTGCCCTAGATCCGCGGCCACCTTATCTGCCCTGGATCCACGCCACCGTGCTGAGCGAACGAGGGAGGGAGCTGGATCCGGCCACCCCGCTCGCACTGGCGCTGGCCACCGCCTCCACGGGTGGGGGTCGCCCCGCCATGGATCCGCACCACCGAAGCTGGTGGGGGCCGGCCCGCCCTAGATCCACGTCGCGGGAGACAGCTGCCGCGAGGACCCGTGCTCGCCGGCCACCGCCTCCGCCCGCTGCCACCGTGGATCTGAGCACTGGTGAGGGAGAGAGGCCGCGCCACGCCACGCCATGGATCCGGGCACCGACGAGGCAGCTCCACCGCGCCCCGCCACACCTCACCCACAAAGCCGGGCCACCCCTCCACCACCGCCTGGGGTGCGCCGCCGTCGAGCCCCCTCCCTGGATCTCGTTGTTGGGGGAGGGAGGGAGGGGGTGGCACCGGCCGTCGGATCTCGCCGGTGGGGAGGCCACGTCGGGGAAGAAGGTAGGGGAGGGGGGAACCAGGGAAGAAGGGAGAGGCGGGGAAGATGGGAAGAGGGGAGGGGAGGGGCCGGATCTGGCGAGGAAGAAGAAGGGGAGGGAGGGGAGGGGCCGACCGCCGGTGGGGAAGAAGAAGGGGAAGGAGGGGCCGCGTCGGGGAAGAAGGTAGGGGAGGGGGCAGCCGGATGAGGGGACCAGGAGCGGAGGGGAGGGGCGGCGGCCAGAGGGGAAGAGGGCGGCCAGGAGAGGAGGGGAGGGAGGCGGCGCCGTCGGGAGGAGAGGGGGCGCTTGGGGCTGGGAGGAGAGAAGGGGTGGGGACGGGAGTGGTGGGGTGCTTGGGACGCGGTTAAGTAGGATATTTTTTTGTTTGCCGAGTGTGCCAGATGGGGCACTCGGCAAAGTTTTTTTTTATTTTTTCTCCTTTTTTTGCCGAGTGTTCTAGATCTAAGCACTCGGCAAAGTTTTTTTTTCATTTTTTTCTTCTCCTTCTTTTCCAGAAAAAAGATTTTATATCTTTGCCGAGTGTTTTTTAACACTCGGCAAACCACCTCTTTGCCGAGTGTTTTTTTGACACTCGGCAAAACACCCTGTTTGCCGAGTGTTTTTAGCGTGGCACTCGGCAAAGAACTTGTTCGCCGAGTGTCCGAGGGAATACACTCGGCAAACATAAAAACACTCGGCAAATTTGAGGATTCCGGTAGTGTAGCCCCTTCCCTTTGTTGCGGAAATCTGTTCTTTATTGCAGGAAAGGGTATCAGTTACTTCGTAATTCCAAGTTAAGTTTACTACTTTTGTTATGTGGGATCTCCATATTTAATTTTCTATTCGGCATTGCAGGCAAGATTCATTTTTATCCTAGAAGAATATAGAATCTGTTTCGTTATATAATATTCCTGTAGTCCCTTACCAATTTAATTTCATTATATTAAATAATAGCCATTTCATGTGGCATTTCTTATTGATCTACAAAATCATCTATTTTACATGTTGTCATGCAATGGACAATCCATGTTAAATTTGTACTAGTAAATAATGTAATTCTGAAGGACCGAAACGGCGACCAGAGGGGGGTTGAATGGGAGCCTCAAATTTCTTTCGAAAACTTAGGCCACTGTCCCAATTTCAACCCAAGAGGCAAACAAACGAGCAAGGAGTGATACACGAGCCAACTAGGTGGTTGGATGTCTATGGTGATGACCAAGAGACATAGCGGGGGCCTCGAGAAACAACCAAGCCAAGACCTCCACGGAACGCCCCAAAACCGAGAAGACAGCACAGGATCGGACTGTCCGCGGGCCAAGTGCGCACTGTCCATGGGAGGGGGCCCAGACTGTCCGCGATCTACGTCGGACTGTCCGCCAGCCAAAACTCCGAAAACAGACGACGAGAAACAGTTCTGTATAAAACTTTCACAGCAGTGGCGGACTGTCCGCGCCAGAGTAGCAGACTGTCCACGCCTATGCGGAAGCGAAGCAGTACAGACTGCAGAACTTGCCTGGGCTCGACCTCGACAGGCGGACTGTCCACGGGTACACCCCGGACTGTCCGCGGGTCGCAGAACAGAGCGCCCGAAAATCGCCAAGAACACAAATTCACCAGATTTGTGACCAAATCAAAACCAAATGCCACAAAAATTGAACCAAGGGATCACAAGGCAGTAGGTGAGCTACTCCTAAGAGATCATCGCTCAAAGTTTTGTCAATCATCAGGAAATCAGGATCACGCAAAGAACACCGGTTTTTCCACTCCGAAAATTGAATCGTCCCAGTCTATGAACTCGTAAGGATTCGGACAAATTCCTTCGGTGGAAAGGATCAACTCACGTCCTAGTTCATCCCAAAACAATCGGTTTGACTCAAAACGACCCACAACTCAAGATTCAAGCAAGAACATGAGAAGGGGTGGAGAGGGAAAAGCAAGAACGCGAAGAACACGAACGGAAATCGCACAAAAGACTCAAACCTTGAATCCTGGAGGGCATGAGGAGGTTAGGGCCTCCATTCCCGCACAAATCTTCGGTTCGATTACACAGATGAAGTGGCTAAATCATCTGAGGACCTCTAAAGCAAGAAACTAGAGAGAGGGGGAAGACCAAGAGAAGGAAAATGAAAATGCCAAGAGGTGAGGGTGATTGGGGCACCCTCGTCCTTATTTAACAGGGCTATTATATAAGTTCCAAACTGCCCCTGGATAATTAGAGCGAACCACCTAACCCTAAGGCATTATAGTCCAACTCAGTCTTCTGTCAATCGGACGGCCACGCTTCCTGCACAGATTTGCTTCGCCTCGACGCAACCTCTGTGATTCCGCCACGGGCCGCCCCGTTCCTCCTCGGAACCTCCGCATGGGTTTTGAGGACCAAACCCGCAAACCGTCCACCGATGGTTTTGCGGCCCAAACCACCAAACCTGCTCGCGAGTAGCGTACTCCATACGCGTCCCCCGCTCCTCGACATGTGTCACCGCCGTCCTTGACCGCCCAACCGCCAAGTCTTCCAGAGCCTCCGCCCGACTTGCTCGACCGCCGTCTTGACTCGGTCAACACGGTCACTCCACCATGTACACTTGCACTAGTCGATGTCCCCAGGTGTCAGCCACCGCAGCTGGTCCTCTGGCGCTCCAGTCCCTCAATCCAAGCCTCACGTCCATCCTTCACCGCTCCCGGTCCATCGGCACGGCTCATCTCTACTTGACCTTCACCTCGCCATCGACTACCGCCTTCGAGCTCCACACCTGCACACTACAAGCCAAGAGACATGTTGCACAACACAACTCACGCCATAGTTAGTTCACAAACTTAACCCAAGACGCAAATCACGTTGACAATCACTCATCACACCGAGACCACATGGGTACATATCGACCATGTGTCTGCAAATTCACTTACAAATGTATTATAGTCTTCCTGCAGCAACGCCGAGGAATTTCAACTAGCAAACTAATATATAGAAACCTTGTATAATAGCCTACAGTGTAACTAAGCTGTCGCCAAAACATAATTCATGTGCACGCCAGTCCATCATCCATATATAGCGTTTGAAGCAATGAGATAAAGGTTTGCTTCTTTCGGCTGTGAGCCTGCGACTGTGTTGGACGGTTGGTGGCTAAGCTACCGTTGGGTCATTTTCCTTTTTAATATAAAAAAGGTTGCCGTTGGCTTGTGTACATTAATAGTGAGATTTCTCAAGTGAAGTCATGGGTGTGGAAATTAATTGCGAGATATGTTTAAAATTCCTTGTGCTATGATAATTTATACTCTTAACATCTATCGCTTTATTAGAAACAAACACACACAATCAGTGGTCCATATAAATGCTTGTTATATATGTCTGTGTGCGATTTATTAGAAACAAACACACGTGGTCACTACTACAGGATGGCCTTGTTGTCCCGGGCGGTAACGGCCTTTAGTCCCGGTTACCGCGCTGGGACAATGATCCCGGGACTAAAGGTGGAACCTTCAGTCCCGGGTCATCGAGCCGGGACTAAAGAGGGACCTTTAGTCCCGGTTGGTGTTACCAACCTGGACTGGACTAAAGGCCCTCCAGCCGAGCAAACGTGGCCGCACCCTTTAGTCCTGGTTGGTAACCCCAACCGGGACTAAAGGTTCCTTTTCTTTTTCTTTTTTTTGTTTAATTTGTTTTCAGTTGAGTTACACATATTTGTTTAATATATAATATGTTTTTATGTACGTATTCTACGCTGCTAATATAAATACACGCACGCATATAATTACATCTAATTCTCATCTCGAGCATTATTATATTCGAATAAAGTATGAAACTATATATATTATAGATATATATATATATACACAACACTTTCATAATCTTGTCCTCGAAAATAACGATATCAATAAACATTTAATTTACATCATTTATTCCTTAGGATCAAATTAGAACTCGCCGTTGGGATTTAGCACTTTTTCTAGAAGAAATCATGCTATTGACTCTTGAACTGCTTTTAGATGGTCTTTTTGCATGACCCTTTGTTTCAACCATTCAGTCTTGCATTTGAAATAAAAGGAAAAGTATTAATACATATATATATATATATATTCATTTAAAAATAAATAAAAAATTGATATATACGTACTCTGAGGACATCTTTAGGAGTTCTTCTTATGTGCACAGTGATAAATTCACAAACGTAGTATCCACACAAGTTATTATCTGGTTGCTGCCGCAAACACCACTGTACGAGAAGAAGATTATTCTCATCATCTCACACGTAAATTGAAGTACGATATAGTAATTAAACACGTGGGGAAGTATATATAGTACAACTTACTGGTATTTCAACTACATTAAGTGGTGCCTTGTAATCCTTGCGGTGTTGCCGAATAAACTCTTTCCAAACCCTGTGCGACCAATAATGTACGATCGTTAATAAATTATGGCAAAGTCTATTCAATAATAGTTGTGCGCGAGAGATCGAAATTACCCCTGGATAATGTCTATCATATCTTGGTATAGTGCCCGCTCTTTTCTCAACGAGTCCAAGATTACTAACCAACTTGAGTTTAACTCAATGACAATGAGTATCCAGTGAAACCTGCATTGGTTTATACACACACGTACATGCATATAAGTTGTATTGATATTACATAAAATGTGTAGACTATATTATTATTAACACTTACTCAAAGCTGTACGGGAAAAGTATTATTGTCTTGTCGTGCTGCTTCACGAAGAACCTCATGATATTCTTCTGTGCTTCAGATACCCACTGCTCCTTGACAATAATATCGGTTTTGAATACGATATAAGGATCAATGAAGCCAACACTGGTGTCTTATATTCTTTGGAGCTCTGACATCTGGAATCTGTATATAAATATAAGTTATATGTGAGGATAATTATATACACGTACGCATGGAAGTGAGTTTATTAAATAAAAGTAAGAATCACTTACAAACAAAAGGAGCTAATGATTGATTTGTCCATAGCGTCCATGTGGTATAGTTGACGCAATTCTTCGAAACTAATATGTAAGATGTCATCGCCACGGAAGTAATGATGGTCTCTAAATCTGACAAAGATCCACTTCTCACCCCTGCCACACGCCTGCATGTACCACTTGTTGAGTAAGTACATTTGCGTACCCAATTCATTCAGAGCCGCAGGGTTGTACAGACTTTTGCCAAATTTATAAGTCTTCCAGGTATCAACTTCTAGGTTCTGGATTGGAGCTTTGCCAGTCAATTGATCCAAGGTTAAACCAGTATCTTCAAAAAAAGCATTAAGGTCTTGAACCGACACTTCTCTAGAGTTGTCTGGTCGATAGACTTCTATGTTGGATCCATATTCATTAGCAACAACAAGATTTTGCATTGGTTGCTTCTGTTGTCTGAGCTGTGGGACATCCTTCCCTGATGCTCTTTTCCTTTTCTTATCTGCATCATGTGACTTCACGAGGGAGCGGTCATAGTCTGATAGTGGCAGAGGCTTACGAAGTTCAAGCATCTTTTTCTTGTGATCTTCGACCTTCTGCCTCAGCAGATCTCGTGGTATGTAAAAGTACGGCTTCTCCTTAAGCTTCGCTTGTCTTTGCTTTTTGATATCTATAAAAAAATCTTTCACTTTTTTGTCTTCTTCAGCTGCTATTTGCTCATCAGTCTTTTCAGGAAGTATTTCTTGAGAAATAACTCTTTTTTTGGGGGTCTTCTTTGCCGCCGGGACCTTAGACGTCTCTGTAGTGCGTCGCTGTGGAGGGGGTGAGGGTGGTGTTGGAGACCGGCGTGGAGGCGATGAGGCCGGTGTTGGAGACCGGCGTGGAGGCGTTGGAGATCGTTGTGGAGGCGGTGGGGCTGGTGTAGGAGTTGGAGATCGTTGTGGAGGCGATGGGGCCGGTGTAGGAGTTGGAGATCGCCGTGGGGATGAAGTCGTCTCGCCCCCCGCGACGCTGTGATGAGATGGGGAATGAATGATTGGGCTAGGCTAGGGGAGACCTTGCTACAAAAACAAGTTGTGAGTCAATTATTTTTGAAGCCAATAGAAAATTAATGGAAAATAATATTTCATTCACTTTCATTCGTACCTAGGGTGAGGTAGGGGAAGGGTGGTGCCCCAGGAATGATGATGAAGCGTTTGCGCCATTGAATAAATGTCTTCTCTGCTTCTCCTAGTGTCTTCTCCCCATCACTGCCTTCAATGTCAAGAGGAACATTGCTATAACCTTTGAGCACTCTATCGACCGAGACGCTAGCATATCCAGGTTGAATAACTGACCCATGGATTCTTGGTGTCTTCATTCGGTCTATTGGAGATACAACCCCGACAGCCACCATGATTGATGCATTATTACCATCTGGAATGTGCAGCTCACATGTTGTTAGAGGCTCGGTAATGTCATCAACAGGGAAGCGCAACCCAGCGTCATCTTGAATAACTGGCAGCTCCGTGGAAGCACAACTGCTTTTCATCTGACCAACGGGGCTAATGGTGACTCCCGGCGTTGATTGCGATTGCATTTGACTCATTGCTAGCTGCACTTGCCTCTTGATCTCCTCCTGCATTCTTGCCTCAAGAGATTTTTCTTGTTCACGTGATTCAAGCAATGCTTGTCGTGACTCATTAACAAATTGCTCCAATACACGGATTCGGTCTGCCTCCTCATCCTTCTTTCTCTGGCGGCTTCTGTAGGTATCCTTGTCTGCTGGGAATGCTTGTAGCCACGGAACCGCCCCATAGCCTCTTGTTCGACCACCGTGTTTGGGATTCTCTAGGGCATATGTCAATTCATCCTTCTCTCTGTTGGGCTTGAAAACACCACTATCAGCTTCTTCCCTAGCACGAGCTAGTCTCTGTGTTGCTCTCTCAATTTTTTGGCCGAAAATTAGCTTGCCAGTGTTTGGGTCTAGGCTTCCCCCATGAGCATAGAACCAATTCTTCACGCGTTGAGGCCAGTTCTTCTCTATTATTTCAGGTATGATTCCCTTGGCAGTAATCTCTGCTTCTAGGTTCTGCCACTTGGGAATAGCACTCCTATAACCACCTGATCCCATGCAATGATGGTATTGCTTCTATCGGGCATTCTGCTGATTCCTCATCACATGTTCCTCACTCTCTTGAGATGTCTTGTATTCTACGAAGTCATCCCAATGGGACTCCAACTTCACAAACGCCTTAGCATTGAAATCCGGCGTATCATTCTTCAAGATAAACTTTTTATACAATGTCTTCTTCCAACTCTGGAACAATGTTCCCATCTTCTTCATTGTCCAATCCCTCACTAGCTCCTTCAAAGCATCATCTGCTTGTAATGTGAAATGCTGAGTGATATCTCTCCAAGCTAGGTTCTTGTCACGATCAGATACAATACTAACATTAGGAGCGGATATCTTCTGCTTCCATTCATGAGCACTAACTGGGATCCTATCCCTTACAATGACCCCACATTGATTGACATATGTCTGAGCATGTGGTCCCAATGGTTTGCCGATGTCGGTGTCAAATTCTGATATTATGAAACGACCCTCTAATGGCTTTTTTGGCCCTCGGACTTTCCTACTCTTGCCGGTGGTTGATGTAGATCCAGAGACCGGCTACATGAGTAGAAATATAATGATTAACAACAAATATACGTACGCATGCATCTATAAGAGATGATAGATAATCGAATATACCTCGCCAGTATTTTCTTACGCGACAATTTGTTGATCTTCAACCACCGGGATATTCAGGATATCCTCATAATCAGCAAAGTACTGACTCGTGTCATCTACATCCGCATTGGTGCCGGTGTTGATAATATCCGCCATTATGTCATCATTCACGTTATCATTCGGGGCAGCCATTTGTATCTTCAAGATAACACATAGATAGAATTACTATGGCACATAACATAAGTACATGTGATAACATATATAGAATTACTAAATCCAATTAAATATAATAACACATAATATTTCATAAGGATAAACAATAATAAGGTATAGGCTTTGGAATCGAATCAAAAACACTTTCGATCCAAAAACATGGAAATAAGTACATGTATATATACACATAGAATGATACAATTTTTTCTCTCTCTCTCAACACATAGAAATAAGTGCATATGTATATATCTCTAGATATGCATGTGATAACACATAGAATGTCTCTTTAGATACAATTTTCTCTCTCTCTCTCAACACATGGAAATAAGTACATGTATATATACACAAAGAAATAATTAAGTACATATGTATACATATAGAATCTCTCTCTAGATATGCATGTGATATAGATAGAATTACTAATAAAATATCCAAGTGATATATAGATAGAATTACTAAAATAAAATTAAATCTAATTAACATATATAGAGAGATATAATATATAATTACTAAATCCAATTAAATATAATAAACATATATACATAGATAGAATTACTAAATCAAAATTAAATCTAATTAACATATATATGGAGAGATAGAATATATAATTACTAAATCCAATTAAATAAATCTAACATGAAATTAGATAAACTAGTAATAGATAATACATTTTAATCTAACATATATCAAAAACTATAATAAAAAACTATCTAAAAAAACTATCTAAATAAATACTAATTAAATTTGAATATATTTAAATCTAACATATATCAAAAACTATCTAAAAACTAACTAAAAAACTAACAATAAACTACTAATTAAATTTTAATACATTTTAATCTAACATATATATCAAAAACTATCTAAAAATTATCTAAATAAACTAGTAATTAAATTTAACATACATTTTAATCTTACATATATATCAAAAACAATCTAAAAAAACAAGAAACTTTGTAAAAAAAAATATGGCCGAGAGCAGCTAGCTAGCAGGCTAGCTGGGGCGGATGGCGGGCCGGGCAGGCGTGCTGGCCGGCCACGGGGCCGAGCTGAGCACCTCGCGCGAGGACGACGTACGGCGGAGACGGCGAGATCGATGCAGGCGGATTGGCGCGGCCGGGCGAGGGACAACGACGGCGCGGCGCGGCAGACGAGCTCGACGGCCGCCGGGCGGGGCTCGACGACGAGGCCGGACGGGATGCGGCGGAGAGACGGCGCGCAATGCGGGCCGGGCGGATGGCGCGGCCGGGCGAGGGTAGACGACGACGGTGGCACGGCAGAGACGAGCTCGACGGCTGGGCGGGGCTGGGCGATGGAGGCGAGATCGAAGATGGCGGTGGCGGCGGCGATGATCGACGTGTAGATCGAAAAGTAGAAGATGAACAGAACAGGAACCGTTCGATATATATAGGCCGGGACTAAACGCCATTTAGTCCCGGCTGGTAAGCCGAACCGGGACTAAAGGTCCAACCCTTTAGTTCCAGCTCGGCTTACCAGCGGGGACTAAAGGCTTTAGTCCCGGTTGATGTTATCAGCCGGGACTAAAGGTATTTTTGGGCGGGCACCGAAATTGCCGCCCACCCTTTAGTCCCAGTTCCTGGCCTGGGCCGGGACTGAATGCCTAAAAATTTTGGCAGCCCGCCAGAGTAATTGAAAAGACCTAGGATTTTGATTTTGTTCTCCTTATTAATACTAGGTTAATCAATTAATTCTATAGCAACTTCAATACTTTGCAATATTTATTTTAAAAAATACTATTGATTAACTAATTATTTATTGTAAATAGGAAAATTTTGTAACCTAAAGTTTTTAATTTCTTTTATGAATATAGAATATAAATGTTACTAATACTAAGTATTTTGTTAATGCAAAAATATATTTGTAACTTAAAATTAATAAAACTAATATTATTCGATAGGAAATTTATTATCATATTATTGTAACGTCAATGTTTTAATTTTTTCTCAGTTTCGACCAAAATTGACAGGAAATTTTTATTAAACCTATAAAAATAAAGAAAATATAGTATTTTTGTTCTACAACTTTTTCAAATGAAAAAATGGCCTATATAAGGATTGTAGATCTTGATGAGTTGAACAAACTTAATATTCAAAACTTTTTAATTTGAGACAATCTAGGGTTCCGAAAACTAGTTTGTAGGTGTCGAAATTTAAAAATCATAAATTTGAACCATCTAAACTTTCTCAAATGGAAAGTTGACCAAAACAACAATTGTATATCGTGATGATCTGAACAAACTTGGTATTCAAAACTTTTCAATTTGAGACAATCTAGGGTTCCGAAAACTAGTTTGTAGGCGTCGAAATTTAAAAATCACAAATTTGAACCATCCAAACTTTCTCAAATGGAAAGTTGACCAAAATAAAAATTGTATATCTTGATGATTTTAACAAACTTGGTATTCAAAAATTTTCAATTTGAAGTCATTTAGAGTTCATAATACTAGAGTCAAAGTGTTGTTTTTTCATTTTACCAAATTTGACTTGGTCAAACTTGCTCAAATGAGACACTAAATGACCTCAGATGAAAAATCTCTGAATACCAAGTTTGATCATCTCAGCAAGATCTACAATTGTTACATAGCTCATTTTCCCATTTGAGAAAGTTTTATCAAACATTAGTCACAAATTCTTGAATCTCATATAGCCTTTCTAAAACTATCACACACTTGTGAAATTTGAACTATATTTTGTTCAAACTTTCTCAAATGAAAAAATGGCATATATAAGGATTGTATATCTTGATGAGCTGAACAAACTTGGTATTCAAAACTTTTCAATTTGAGACAATCTAGGGTTCCGAAAACTAGTTTGTAGGCGTCGAAATTTAAAAATCATAAATTTGAACCGTCCAAACTTTCTCAAATGGAAAGTTGACAAAAACAACAATTGTATATCTTGATGAGTTTAACAAACTTGGTACTCAAAACTTTTCAATTTGAAGTCATTTAGAGTTCATAATACTAGAGTCAAAGTGTTGTTTTTTCATTTGACCAAATTTGACTTGGTCAAACTTGCTCAAATGAGACACTAAATGACCTCAGATGAAAAAACTCTGAATACCAAGTTTGATCATCTCAGCAAGATCTACAATTGTTACATATCTCATTTTCCCTTTTGAGAAAGTTTTATCAAACACTAGTCACAAATTCTTGAATCTCATATAGACTTTCTGAAACTATGTCACACACTTGTGAAATTTGAAACATATATTAAACATGCATCGTTGTATCATGCGGGCACAATAGTGAATTTCTTCTTGACGTATGACCCTTGGTTATGATCTTGTCGTAACCATGGAGTGTCTTCATCATTTAACATGATGCTTGGATCTTTCTTCACTATGAAGGGTGGAATTCGGACATTTATTTCATAATCTTCTGACATGTCTGACTTGTCTTCAATTCGCACTATATTTATTTTCCTAGAAAGAACTATGTGGCGCTTTGGCTCATTGATCATTGAGTTGATGTCTTCGTTTTTTCCTCTCTTTGATTTTGTAGACATGTCTTTCACATAGAACACCTGACTCACATCGGCAGCAAGGACGAATGGTTCGTCTTTGTATCCAATATTGTTGAGGTCCACTGTTGTCATTCCATACTCTTTGTCGACTGTTACCCCTCCTCCGGTCAGCTTCACCCATTGGCACCGGAACAAAGGGACTTTAAAATTAGGTGCGTAGTCTAGTTCCCATATCTCTTCTATGCGGCCATAATATGTTTGTATATTCCCATTTGGATCTGTGCCATCTATGCGAACACCACTATTTTGATTGGTGCTCCTTTTATCTTGGGCAACTGTGTAAAATGTATTCCTATTTATCTTGTACCCTTGGTACGTAAGGATATGCCACGATGGTTGCATAGCCAACAAATACAGTTGCTCATCAATATTATCATCGCCTTGACATTCTTTTTGCAACCAACCACTAAAACTTTCCATGTGCTGATGCCTAATCCAAGCTTTAGTCTTCCCTGGAAACTTGGATCATAAGAACTCTTTATGTATCTCGATGTACGAATGCACCAATGATGAGTTCTGAAGAACTGTGTAGTGTGCTTTATTGAAATAATCGTCTTCCATGCCGATATATGTTTTCTTCCCTAAAGTTCCTTTACCACTGAGTCTCCCCTCGTGTCGTGATTCGGGAACGCCAATCGGGGCAAGGTCAGGAATAAAGTCAATACATAACTCAATGACCTCCTCTATTCCATAGCCCTGGGCGATGCTTCCTTCAGGCTTAGAACGGACTTTCACATATTTCTTCAAGACTCCCATAAACCTCTCGAAGGGGAACATGTTATGTAAGAACATAGGTCCAAGAATACTAATCTCCTTCCCTAAATGAACTAGGAGGTGTGTCATGATATTAAAGAAGGATGGAGGGAACACCAACTCAAAGCTGACAAGACATTGAACCACATTATTCTGTAGAGTACCTAGTTCCACTAGATTGATTGCCTTCTGAGAAATTGCATTGAGGAATGCACATAGCTTCACGGTGGCTAGACGTACATGTGGAGGTAGAATTCTCTTAAAGCAACTGGAAGCAATTGCGTCATAAGCACGTGGTAGTCGTGGGTCTTTAAGTTTAGGAATTTCTTCTCTGGCACATTTATTATACCCTTTATATTGGAGGAGAATCCTGATGGGACCTTGATGCTACTTAGACATTCGAACATGCTGTCCCTCTCTTCTTTGCTAAGCGTGTAGCTAGCAGGACTTAAGTAATGACGTCCATCATCTGTCTTCTCTGGATGAAGGTTGTCTCGTTCTTTCATGCCCAGCAAGTCCTGACGTGCTTCAAGTGAATCCTTTGGCTTCCCGTACACACCCATGAATCCTAACATGTTCACACAAAGATTCTTTGTCAGGTGCATCACGTCGATTGCGTTGCGGACCTCTAGGACTTACCAATAGGGTAGCTCCCAAAAGATGGACTTCTTCTTCCACATGGGTGCGTATCCCTTAGCATCTTTGGGAACAGATTCACTGCCTTGTCCCTTTCCAAATACTACTTTCACATCCTTGACCATTGCGAGTACATCTTCCCTGGTTTGGTTATGAGGCTTCTTCCGGTGGTCTGGCTTACCTTTAAAATGCTTCCCTTTCTTTCTTACTTGGTGATTCAAAGGAAGGAATCAACGATGGCCAAGGTACACGACCTTTCGACATCTTTTCAAATATATACTGTCAAGGTCATCAAAACAATGTGTGCATGCATTATATCCTTTGTTTGTCTGACCTGAAAGATTACTTAAAGCAGGCCAATCATTGATTGTTACGAACAACATTGCTTGTAGGTCAAAGTGTTCTTGTTTGTACCCATCCCAGATACGTACACCTGGTTTGTTCCATAAAACTAGAAGTTCTTCAACTAATGGCTTCAGATAGACATCAATGTCGTTGCCAGGTTGCCTCGGACCTTGGATGAGGATCGGCATCATAATGAACTTCCGCTTCATGCATAACCATGGAGGAAGGTTGTAGATACATAGAGTAACTGGCCAAGTGCTATGATTAGTGCTCTGCTCCCCAAAAGGATTCATACCATCTGTACTTAAGGCGAACCTTAAGTTTCTAGCCTCATTTGCAAACTCTGGAAATTCCCTGTCTATCGCTCTCCACTGGAACCCATTAGCTGGGTGTCTCAGCATATTGTCTACCTTACGGTCTTCTTTATGCCACCGCAATAACTTTGCGTGGTCTTTATTTCGGAACAAACGTTTTAAGCGTGGTATTATAGGAGCATACCACATAACCTTGGTAGGGATTTTCTTTCTAGGACGTTGTTCACCCTCGACGTCACCAGGATCATCGCACTACACCACAACACCAAATTAGCGTCACACGTGTGTCGTTATAAGTTCACTAGTAACGTTAAATAGTCGGTCGCTATAGATGGTCCACATACCAAGTGTCGGTAAATGTACCTATCGCGATGAACGATCGGTCGTTATAGATAGTTGGCTGTACCATCAAACAATGGGTCGGGATAGATCAGTAAAGATGGCAGACCATTAGTCGCTATATAGGCCTGCCTCCTGCCCGCTATCCAAAAGAAAAAAAGGTCTGTCCGCGGGATGAAAAGAGGAAAAGTTTCCTTGGTGGGAAGTTGAAAGCGAAAAAAGGCCTTCGCGGTAAAATTAGGCCCAAATAACTTCCTATCCAAACCCTAGCTTTTCATTCCTTTAGTCTTTAGTCAGCCTGAGCTCAGTTGCCGCCGCCGCCTGCTCTCTGCGCCCGCCCACCCAGCAGCCTCCTCTCTGCGGCCGCCTGCCTAGCCGATCCATCGCAGGCCCCGCGGCCTCCGCACTGCGCCCGCCCGCCTCCTCTGCGCACGCCCGCCCAACTCCTCTGCCATCCAACTCCGCCGCCGCCACCCAACTCCTCCTCCTGTGCCGCCCAACACTGCCGCCGCCGCCGTCCAGTTGGCACCCTAGCCCCCGCTGTGTAGCCCCTCGTGCGTGGCCCTCAATTGCGACTGTGAGTGACCCACTGTCTCATCCTCATCGATTCCATCAGTCTAGCAATCTGATCCTGTTCTTGGTTCGTAATGGTTCTTTGCCATAGCTATTGGGATCCACGACAGCATGGACTACAGCGTGGGCTGGAGTGGCTATGAGGGAGAGGTGCCATGCGACGATGTTTACGCCTGCTGCCACAACAACGATTGCTGCATCCAGAAGAAAGGTTACATTTGCTTGCTACCCTTCCTGCCTTGTTGTGCACTTGTGCTCGTTATTGAGATGGCTAGATGGATGAAGCCATGTCAGTGTAGTGAGGTAGGCAATAAATTGGACCTAGAGTGTTCCTAGGGAGTCTATCAATAGGGTGTATTTAGATCTGCAGCAGTGTGAACGGTTCAAAAACATGTCAATGCAGTGCAGTCTCAGTATTATGTGAATGGTAGGAAATAAATTGGGAAGTAGAGCGAGTAGCATGTGCATTTTCTTTTGTGTTTTCTGTATTAATTAAAAAGCAGTGAAAGCATATATAGCTGGAATCTGGCAGCATATATATTGCATCTTTAATATGGAATATGTGGTGATGTTGGACCTCAGTTTTTCTCATGGCTAGCACACACTAACAATTTAGACCTAGAGCCCTGTGAGGAGCTAGTTGCCATTCAAAAGTTAGTAGCAGAGAATAGCAAAGAGTTATACCCTAATTGTAAGAAATATACACAGCTGCGTTTCCTAATTAGATTACTCCACACCAAACTCCTTGGAGGGTGGAGTGATAGGAGTTTTAACCTGCTACTAGATCTACTTAATGATGCACTACCTGAGGGTTCAACACTACCTAGAAACTTTCATGAAGCTAAGAAATTGGTGAAATCTATAGGAATCGGATACAATAGTATTCATGCTTGTGAAAATGACTGCATTCTATTTTGGAAGGATAAAGCGGAGTTGGATTCATGTCCAAAATGTAAGGCTACGAAGTATCCTGGGAAGGAGCTTGTGCTATGGTATGGTTCTGCTTCTCTATGCCTTACTGTCATTGCCTTCTCTTAAGCTTCTGATGTGTTGTGTGGTTGCACTCTTTGTGGAAAAAGGCATAATCTGAAATCCACTTGATCTCCTCATGGATAAAACATGGATTTTTTTGAATTATTTATATTTCTGATAGTTGAAGGTTACCAAGGCATCACAATCTTCCCAGGGTATGTTTCTGAATTTTACTTTGAGCAAACAGTCAAGTCTTGAATTTTACTTTGAGCAAATATCCTAGTCTTCTCCAATTTCTTTTTTATCTCCAAATCTGTCTATTACATGTTCTTTAGTAAAGTCATTGAGCTGTTATCAGTGAAGTCATTGGGGTACTAGTCCTTGCTGTTTTTGCTAACAGTATACCCCTGTTTAACATAAATCTATTGAAATTGATGATGTCTATGTATGGTTCATTCGCTGCAACATTTTACAACATGTTTCTGTTGTAATGCCCATATAAGCCGTGAACCACTTTTTGATTTGAAGACCCAGTTGTTGATTCATTTTGTAAGAATTAGTAAACTTCCTAGCGACAAAACGGTGAGCTTGCTAGTACTTATGACAAAACAGTGAGCTTGCTAGTGACAAAACAGTAAACTCCCAGTTTGAGCTGATTGTCTTTCAGTTAGTGATGGTTTTTTAAGTAACCTTAGTTGTATAAACTGCACAGTTGTGATTAGTAACTTTAGGCTTGGATTTGGGCTGCTTGTGTGTTGCTAATGTGCTCGCGCATTTGGTAATTCCTTGAGAGTAGGGACACTACAATTCCATTTTAATTTGCAGCCTTGGCTGTTATTATTTTTAACTTGCAGTCCACAATTGGTAGTCCTGCAGTTGACTAATCACAACCATAATGTTACTAGAGTGATAAATACATTTTCGTCTCTTGCAAACAGATACAATCAAAAGAATACTTGGCTATTAACTCTATTAACAGCTTCCTTCGTCCAACGCTTCCCATTCCTCTAATATTCAAGAAAATAATCTTCATCCCTGATCTGTATGTAATAAATTAGTTTCTAAAGTACCATCACCCCCTGCATCATCCATAGCAGGAATATTATCTCTATTTTCATTTCCAGATTCACCCTCAGTATTGTCAACCTCTAAATTTTTATCAGAACTCAACATCACTTTCTGTTTGGTTTTTTGCAAAGCTAACAAAGCTTCCTCCCTGGCCTGTATTATAGATATATTGGCCAGCCTTGCTGATTCCTCTTCTCCCAATGATATGCCACAAGCTCTAGCTAGTTCCTCAATATGAGTGGATGAGTTAGAAATGGGTTTAGGAGGGATAGAAGGTATACCTTTAGGAATAAAAGCAGTTGCCTTCTTCTCCATTGCCTTCTCCATTATCTTCTAGTTTCTCCTTGTGAGCATTGACTTCCTTCACAGGCTGTGAATTTTTCTTCACCTCCAGGATCTGAACATCTTCCTCAGCTTGTTCATTAAGGTTTTTAGTCCTTGGATTGGCCATCTCTAACACTTCAACATTTATATCTGGCGTATGATAGATATCATCAGTAGAAAAGAAACCCAGCTTGGATAACTCAACTTCCTGGTTTGATGTCATCCCACTCACTGAACTATTCACCTTTGTAGCAAGAGCTTGATTTTCCTGAACTATGTCAGGCATGATGCATTCTGAAGTGTTTACTTGCTCTTTTTTATTTGAGTCACTCTGTTCACAATCTCTAATGCTCCCCTTAGCCGCTTTCTTTCCCTGATAACTTGATGACCTAGGCACCTGAGTATCTGTCCCCCTTGGAGGTGATTTACCAATCTCAAGCCAGCCATGGCTCTCCTGGGATTCAAGATCCTCTTCATCTGTGACCTCATCATCATCTCCACCCAAATCATCACCAGGTTTGTTAGGAGGAAATTTCTCCAATTTATCTGAATAATACCATGAGATCCTTCTCTCTTGTTTGTTGATGAACACCTCTGATGTCTCTCCAATCTTGATAGGATCTTTACAGGACACTTTGACCCATACAGATTTCCATTGTAAAGATGGTAAGTGCACTTCCTCGGGATCTCCCACCAATTTAGCCAGTTCCATTACATCAAATTCAGACCTAGCACCAGGAGGTATGCCTACAGCTCTAACCCATACTATCTGAAGAACTTGGAAAGGAACAGTCAATTCTTGATTGTCTGTGTCTGAATGTAGTTTTACATTTTTGCAGTCAAATATGTATTTTCGATCATTCTGGAAAAATGCACAGGCAAGTGTTTGTTGCTAAAAATGCATTTGCCTTACCGAATTGTTAACGTTGTATCGATAGTTTTCAACCAACATCTTATGCATGCTTGTTATTCTTGTGCTGCAAAGTAAAGGCCAAATCCCTGGAGATTCTCCGCCTGACCCTTCACATTTCATGAGAAATGGATCCTCCCCTGGATCTAATTTCATAGGGAAACTCGATGATAATCACAACATAGTGACATCTGCAGCTGCATCAGGGGCACAGGATCAGGCAGAAACTGATCACATGGCTAGCGGGTGCTACAGATTAGCAGATACACCGGCGAATATTACAAGTATGATCAATGGCTAGTTGCTTTGGATGATGTAACATTTTGTAAAGAACTCCTTGGGCATGTTAGCTGTGAGGTGTGCAAGCCAGACTTGTGTGTTGTGAAGAATATTGTAACCCACCATGACTATTACATGTACCAATTGACATGAATGAAATCTAAGCTATGTCATTGTGACTCGATTTTGTGTCTCATGTTGAATGTGACCTTGTATGTTTCATGTCTAAAAGAATACTGTAATTTGGTTAATGTGAGATTAATAATGTATTTTTGTGTCATGTGATCTATGCGTTGGATTGTTGGTTGGTATAAATACCTTTAGCCTTGAACTGTTGGACGGTAAAACTACTATATGCCATCAGCCTGTTGGTCGGTATTGCTTCAGCATTTCGTCAGACTATCGGTCGCTAAAAGTATGTCGGTCGCTATAACCCTATCCCGACGCCACTTTCAACGGCAGCAGTTAAGTGTCGGCATAGATCTATACCGACCGATAGTGCGTCGCTGTATCCACCTATAGCGACCAATGATGCATCGCCATTCTGGGGCTGTGGTGTAGTGTCGCGCCTGATCTTATACCGTGATGCTTTACATACCGGGCATTCATCCAAATTCTCGTATTCATTGCCATGGTAGAGGATGCAGTCATTAGGACATGCATGTATCTTCTGGATTTTTAATCCCAAAGGGCAGACAACCTTTTTTGCTTCATACGTAGTGGTGGGCAATTCATTTGGCTTCGGAAGCATCTTCTTTATGAGGTTCAATAAATTCTCAAATGCCTTGTCGGATACACCATTCTTTGCCTTCCACTGTAGCAATTCCAGTGTTGTACCCAGCTTTTTTACCCCTCTTCGGCAGTCGGGTATAGCAACTTCCTATGATCCTCAAGCATGCGCTCGAACTTAACTTTCTCTTTTTCACTTTCACATTCTTGTTGTGCATCACGAATGGCATCGCCAAGAGCATCACCGAGATCATCTTCTGCCGCTACCTCTTCTTCATCTCCCCCCATTGTAGTATCATCAAAGGCACCATACTGAGCAATAATGTCATCAATGTCTAAATCTTCTCCTTCACCTTCTTCCATCATGACCCCGCTTTCTCCATGCTTAGTCCAACATATATAGTTTGACATGAAACCTGACTTAAGTAAATATGAATGAAGACTCATTGAGCTTGAATATTCCTTTAAATTCTTACATAGGGCACATGGACAGCACATGAAACCATCCCGCTTATTTGCCTCGGCCACACCTAAGAAATAGTGCACGCCCTCAATAAAGTCTTGGGAGCGGCGATCGGCATTGTACATCCAATGGCGTGACATAATCTGCATTACATGACAAATTATGAAAACCTTAAACATAATTAAGTATTTTATTACACAACATAGGTGACACACACACGGTTGATTAATTAACTAAGCCTGGCTACAACGTAAGCAATCCCAACTATCACTAAACAAACTAAAACTACAATGCACTTCAGTAACATAATTATTTCGTGACCGTACGCAACTAAAACAGACAAATCATTCATCTGTTGAATATCAATAAGCTTCTCCTGCTGGCTCACTGCCTCATCATCAGCAGCCACTACCTCAAGTGCACCCGAATTTTGCACGTATGTAGCATAATCTTCCTCCCAGTACCAACCATTGCATCCACTGCCCTCCCACTGAAATTAAAGCCAAAAAATATTTAGTCAAAAATATTCAAGAAAAGCAGGTCAATTAGCCATAATAATCAAATGCGTAAGAAACTTACATCGCGATCCGGGCACTTGTAGAAAACACGACCCTTGTTGGGTCCCTGTCTCTTGACTCGGTACTCCATCACAATCTTCTGCTTACACTTGCCGCAGATAATGAGAGGGAGTTCTGGCCTCAGTTGTTTCGCAGCCGAACGAGAGGCCGAGGATCCGGTACCAGTTGTCATCTACTTTCTATACTTATTTTTGCAAACTAGTGTAAATTTCACATTTTCTAAAATAATATATTTAAACAAAACTAAAATTATTTATTTATCTAACTAAACCATGAAATATGTACTATGTATAATAGTAAAATACCAAACTATCAAGTGATTTTACTATTGTAAATCATCATGTGATTTTGAGCTAAAAATGACATAGAAATCATAATCAAATCCACCATATCAAGTTACTTTCTATACTTATTTTTGCAAACTATTGTAAATTTCTCATTTCTAAAGTAATATATTAAAAAAATAAAATATTTATTTATCTAACTAAACCATGAAATGTACTACATATACTAGCAATACTAAACTATCAAGTGATTTTGATGAACTAATTTAACTTTTGTTTATCCAAACATATATGCAAATCATCATGTGATTTTGAGCTAAAAATGACATAAAATCATAATAAAGTCCAACATATAAAGTTACACATGCATCTACATCGCAAAATGAGATAACCTACTGATAAAACATAAGAGGATTAAGTTTGTTACCTCCAAAATCGAAGAGCAACACCAATGGAGGGGGAGAGAGCAAGAACAACAGCAAGCTGAAGAACAGAGGCAGTGAGTTTGAATGAAATGGTTCAGGCTCGGGGAGGAAAAAATGAGCTGGTCTATAGGTCGGGATAATTAGTCCCGGTTAGGGGACCAAACCGGGACTAAAGATTAATCTTTATTTCCGGGGCATCACCCAAACCAGGACTAAAAGCTTTAGTCCCGGCTGGTATTACCAACCGGGACTAAAGGTTTACCTTTAGTCCCAGATTACCTTTAGTCCCGGATGGTAATATCAGTCGGGACTAAAGATCCCTGCCCCGCGGACGACTGTTGGGCTGGAACCTTTAGTCCCGGTTGGTATTACCAACCGGAGGGGCCACCGGCGTCGGCTGAGGTATTTTGCCGAGGGTTATTCTTTGCCGAGTGTCTGACACTCGGCAAATAGGATGTTTGCCGAGTGTCCCTCTTTGCCGAGTGTTTGACACTCGGCAAAGACGGCCTTTGCCGAGAGCCGGTTTTGCCGAGTGCGGCACTCGACAAACTGCCTCTTTGCCGAGTGCCCGTGTTTCGACACTCGGCAGAGCGCCGAGCACTCGGCAAAGAGCGCGTCTCCCGTAGTGAACATTATTGGCCTTTGTACAATTTATAAATGCTTTAGTCTATATAATGCTAACTTAAGTTATTTCTCCTCTCATTTATTCAGGAAGTTTCAGGAATGCCGACTTCTCTAAAAAAAGTGCCACAACAGGCTGCTCCTTCACCGGATTCTAGTGGTGAACCATCGTCCTCTGGAACAATCCCGTGGACAAAAAATGCCGAGGCTAATGCCAAATTGGGACATCGTTCTAAAGTCTGTTCTCTAGTAGTGGGTCTATGTAGATGATTGTTGTGCATGACTTTAGTATAGATGTTATTCGTGTCTTTTTGTCACACCAAAGACTATTATTGTTCTATTGATTGCTAAGCAACATTATTGGAGATGTCTGGGTTTTACATGTGGAGATGTCTGGGTTTTACATGTGATCACATGTGGAGATGTCAGGGTTTTAGGCATCGTACGTCACAACTTGCTCGGAAACTTCTAAATTTTTTACCACAGCCTCTACATGCGATGACACGACACCTCTACAAGTTTCGTGATTTTCGGACTTCATTTGCATTTTATATAATTAAAAAACACTTGTTTAACAAGTTTGTGGTCATGTTTCGTGAAACAGATGTTCGAAATTTCATGAATGTCCCTGCACACGGCCTCAAAATACACTCAAAAACATGAATACCATTTTTTGAATCGCTAAATTCTAATATTTCATGCACCTGTAGTTCAAATTTACTTTTTCGAGAAAAATTCAAGTAAACATAAAAAATTAAAAAGATATACCAAAAAGTCATAGAAAAGTTCCAAATTGGAACATGTGCTTCAAGGTACTGTATAAATGCCATAGAAAAAATTTGAAAACAAAAATAAAAAAAAATAAAAAAAAATACTTTGCCGAGTGTCGAATTTGGCACTCGGCAAAGGAACCTCTTTGCCGAGTGCCAGGTTTGCAGCACTCGGCAAAGATAGCACGTTTGCCGAGTGCTAATGGCCAGCACTCGGCAAAGGATGACGGAGGGGCCACCGGCGTCGGCTGAGGTATTTTGCCGAGGGTTATTCTTTGCCGAGTGTCTGACACTCGGCAAATAGGATGTTTGCCGAGTGTCCCTCTTTGCCGAGTGTTTGACACTCGGCAAAGACGGCCTTTGCCGAGAGCCGGTTTTGCCGAGTGCGGCACTCGACAAACTGCCTCTTTGCCGAGTGCCCGTGTTTCGACACTCGGCAGAGCGCCGAGCACTCGGCAAAGAGCGCGTCTCCCGTAGTGAACATTATTGGCCTTTGTACAATTTATAAATGCTTTAGTCTATATAATGCTAACTTAAGTTATTTCTCCTCTCATTTATTCAGGAAGTTCCAGGAATGCCGACTTCTCTAAAAAAAGAGCCACAACAGGCTGCTCCTTCACCGGATTCTGGTGGTGAACCATCGTCCTCTGGAACAATGAAAAGCGACAAGAACGAAATGTCCTAAGGTTCATTATCATCCAGTTCGGCATCTCATACTATTCTTATGCACTGGGAAGAAATTAACAGATGGATGATGTGATGACCTACTTGTATCATAGGAATGTAAATATGCTAGCATGGCCGCCTAGAATTTCTGTAAGTGAAAATGCAGAAGGAACATGGTTCATCTGTCAAGCCTGCTGTTCTGCTGTTTTCTGTTCTTTCACGACAGTCAGGTAGATGATGTTTGTCATGAACATACATATATACCAATCCCTTTTTATACTTGCATCATTATTTAGTGAGAAGTTATCTAAATCCCGCCATATTTTTATCATAGAGAACGTAAATTCTGTCACGAGTCGACGAGTAGGACCCTATAATCTACATAATGCGCAGAGGTGGAAAGCTTCATTCAGCAAGATGCAGCAGCCCAGTTACATCCACGTGAAGGCATCAACCCACTGTCTCCTTATTCATTTTTGCGATGGCATCTAAACCATGCATGAATCCACTTTACACCTATATATAAAACCCAGCAACCGTCCATTCAGCTACACGTACGTCTATTTTATTCATTCCACCCATCTTTGACCATGAACCCATGTAATCCAAACAAAAAATAAAAATAAGAAAACTAAAAATTGACTAATCTAAAGCATAGAGGGCATGTTTGGTTCATATCCGAGTATTGCCACACTTTAAATTTTACCCAAGGTGTGGCTAACAATTTGTTTGACACAGATGTGAGAAGAATGTCATGTGGGCCATATAGGTTAAAAAGTATGGCAAGCCATAATTGTGGCGAAGAAACCAACGTTAGCCTAAGAAACTGCAGCGCGCCTTAACTTGCGGTATAGCACATTTATGACATCAACCATACACTACCGAACGATGTTCCATTGTCCAATATATTCATGAGATGCAGCAAAAGCCTGCAAACAGAAACATTATTTTGGCAATAAAAACAGACCCTACCAGCCAGTATCCCCAAAATCTAATTGTCCCCGTCTTCACTCTGTAGAGTAATATGTTTATTTGTTGTGTACATGCATGCTGAGGGTTTAGCTTTGATGTCTCTTATGTGTTGCTATGGATTACGCCAGGTTCTTCCCAACAAGATTGCTATGTGTTTTCTTTTAGTAGTTCTCAATTGTTTCTGTGTCCTTGTTCCTTCTTACACAAGTCAACCTGATGAAAGCTGCTAAGGCTAAACTGGCTTACGCACGCCAGGTGAGAGATTCATGTCTTCTGCCGCTGCCCAAGGAACGGTTGTTGCCACCGTTGTTGCTCATCGAAGGTGGCTTCTTGCCGAGGAAAACATCGGTGAGCACCGCCTTGGACTGCAGCGAGGCCCTCAGAATCTCCAAACCCTGCAAATGCATTAGCATCCAACAGTGAGTGAAACTGATCGATCAGTACATATGCACGGAACGCTACTGCACACTGCAGTCACCTCCTTGTAGCCGATGTGCACGGTCCTCTCCTGGAGCGTCCCGAGGTCCCTGACGGCGCAGGCGTTGAGCAGCGCGATGCTGGACACGTTCGACATCGGCGAGATCACCAGGTCGTCCGTCACCGTGTACGTCACGGCGCCGCCCTTCACGAACCCTCTCCTCGCCGGCTCAGCTGGCGGTACCAGCGGCTTCTCCGGCAGCGACCCGACGAACTTGGGGTCCTTGGACATCTGATTCCCGCAGTTGGGGCAGCGCGTGCCTTGCACCTCCGTTAAGTACCCGCTGCAGCTGGAGTAGCTGTAGGGGTTGGGGCACGCGTAGAACCTCTTCGGGGCCGGGGCCAGGGCCGGCGTGGGCTTCGGCGGCACGCGGAAGAGGAGGCAGCTGCTGGGCCCCGCCGCCGCGGGGCACAACGGGGTGGCGCAGAGGACGTCGTCCTTGATGCCGGGCGGGCCGGGGTGCACGTAGGCGTCGTCGAGCCTCTCGGCGCTGCCGTAGAGGTTGCTCATGCAGCCGGCCATGGACTCCTTCCCCAGCAGCTTCACGGCTGCGCCGGCCGGCATGGCCAGCAGGGAGAACAGGAAATCCACCGTGTCCTTGCCGGCCTCCGCGAACACCACGCGCCGGCGCAGCGGGCTGGATTCCACCAGCAACTTCATGGTCAGCGCGGTGGTGCTCGGCGTGTTTGTGCTGCCGGCGGCGTCTGCCATCTTGGACGGTTGGACCTCGACGACTAGCTACTTTGTCTGGCTACCACCAATTTATAAGCCGATTCCATTTCTTGGTGGAATGGAATAATAATCATCGCTTATTGATCTGGATAGAATTGATGTGGGCACCACGCGCCACTAGGCCTTGTCACTGCATTTTGCAATGGAATGGTATTCTCTGTCTTTCCTCCGATCGAATAAAGGTACACAGCCTCACGTGCAATGGAATGGTATCCCCTGACTTCTCTCTGAATAAAGTAGCACATAGCCTCATGGGCCATAGAATAATATACAATGTGTTGCGACGTCAAATCAGAGTAATATTATCTCTATTTTTAAATGTACAACATTGTTGACTTTTGTACCCGTGTTTAACCATTCGTCTTATAAAAAATTTAGTATGAATATACGAAAATATAAGTCATATATGCTTAAAATATATTTAATGATAAAACAAGTAACAACAGAATAAGTAATATTTACATAGTTTTTTATAGTACAAATGGTTAGACATCATGTTAAAAGTCGACGGTATCATACATTTAAAAAGGAGGGAGTATGTTCTACGCATTTCTTTTTTACTAGCAGCTAACCCTTTAGTTTCGTACCATATGTGTAAACCGATTGAACATAATGGCATATTTTATACAGGGAGAATAGGACTACGAAAGTAAGAAGTTTTTGTGACTCGATGGACACCTGCTGATGGTGGGGAGATGCTGATCTTGCATATGTAGCGAACAAAAAGTCCAGAAATGTACTCTCTTTCCGCTTGAAGCAACTGATACCTGTGTACAGATAGAAAAGGAGGCTTCAAACTTGATAGTAAAAGTAAAAGAGGTTAACAAACACAGCATTTTACCGAGAAAAGTTTTTTGTGGACCAAACTTTCATTAAGCAACACACTACCCCAGATCTGGACATCACTGTCGGTTTAAAAACCCCCTTCACTGCCGGATTTTGAATCGACAGTGGCATACCGGCAGTGATGGGGGTTGACATCACTGTCAGTTCTTAAAAACCGACACTGATCTACAGGAAGCAGTGTCGGTTTCTGGCTCCACCCGACAATGTCTAGTTGAACAACACTGCCGGTGCAAAGGTGCGACACCAAAGATGCTCGCTCCCATGCATCCCTGGGTGCAATCTCGACTCATCCCCCGCGACACTTCCCGTCATTCGCTCCCAAGCCACCCCCGGCGCACGCTCGACTCATCCCCCGCTCGGTGTCTCTCCGTCATCATCCGTCATCTCTCTCGCAATCCTCACAGTCCTCCAATCACGCTCCCTTCAATCATTGTCCCTTCAAATTGCGAGATCGAGTCCTCCAATCACGCCCCCACACCATTGCGACCCTCTCCCCCGTGCCCCTCGGTGATCGCGCGCTCTTCCCTGATCCCCTCGCTCGCCGACGCTCCTCACTGATTGGAGGCCGCCGCGCCCGTTCTTCAAGGAAGCACCGATCGCGTGCTTTTCCCTGATCGCGTCCTCCTCACTAGATTGCTGCAGTCGTGCATCAAGCAAGGATGTCCATCACGATCACGCACCCACGCGGCCACGCCTACCCCGCCGACGCCTTCCCTCGTCGCTGCACAGACAACGGAGATGATCTAATTAAGGTGAAAACCCGTGGTGGCGCGTCAATGGCATGCCACAGCTGCAACCGTCTTAGCCAATCAAGATCGTGGATCATCGACGTTGCTATCCAAGGTGTGCCCTTTTCTATTTTAGTTGTTTTTCTTTCCATAATATCTAAGTACTGAGACGACCAGATAACAAAGCGGCCATCACCCGGCGGACAGCGACCATCAGCAACAGGCAGTGTCATGGAATAAAGAGGGGTGATGTTTATACTGCCACCATCACCATCGTGCTCTGATCCAAGGTTTTGTAAAAATACTGAGATTTTTGGATCAGAACATATACATGTATAGTTAGCATGGTGTGGTTTTGATGTTTGCTGCTTGCATCTTAAGAACAGAACCTGGCCATGTGTCGAGCGTGAGATTGCTGCCCTGAACTACTATCAAGAATAAGCATAATGCAATAGTTTCTACAATAAGCATTTTGTGATTGAATTAATCATCGTTCTATTTCAGCCTTGTTGTTTCAGTCGACTTCTATCTGAATGCCGATAATCTAAAATTGGCTCTTCTTCCTCGTTGTTTCAGCCTTTTGTTTCAGTCGACTTTAATTGTTTGTTGGTTTCAACTATCTGCCACAACGTTGCAAACGGCCCTAGGGGCAATCCAGGTTTTGCCTCTCTCCACTGTTCATGATCCGGCAATGAATATATACCTCTCGCTCTCTTTTTTGTTCGGTTCAATTTATGTGTGCCAATAATTCATAATAACTTCGGGATGGCATTTGCGATAAATTCATAGCTTCAGCGACTTCAGCAAGGGTGTGTATCAAAGCTTGCTTTCAAGTACAATTCCTGTTTGGACGTTCCCTATAGTTTTCAGGTTGCTTCTCCAGCTTTCTTTTTTTGTTAAGGGTTCCATTTTTTTCTCACATAATAAACTATCAAAATCCAGTTAGGACACATGTAACTATGCAAATATATATTTTTTGTGGTAGACAGACACATGCAAGACTGAGACCAATATCATCAGATAAAAAATATGCAAAATTGATTTTGTCGGATAGTGAACAGTAGTAGACAAAGGCATTTATCTAGCGAAAAATTTACTTGTACCATTTCTTTTTTCTTTTGGTTCAGCAGAACTGACAGGCCATAATAGATGAACAGATGCCCACTTATTATGAACCCTATTGTGGCATTTTTTTCTTACTCTTTCCAGGTTGTTCACTTTTGCTGTGGTTCAAATTATTTTAGCATGTTATTGATAGAAACTTTATAATCTTCTTGGAAAATCTGCTTCTACAAAAATTACGATCTCATTCAACCAAAGGTAGTATAACTGTTAATTTTGCAATGGCAAGTTTCCATTATGGTACATAATAGAGATGGCTTGAAATCGCTAATATCTAAGGAACAGAGGAAGCGAAGGGAGGCCATTGCACATTCTGGTTCCATAGTAAAGGTTTACTACTACATTTTATTTATTTAAGACACAGTTAGGTGGCCATGTCAATACTAAATGGGAATGAGTACAATATTTGCTTTGGAGCAGCTTTCTTTTCCACTGAATTTGTGCTTAGGAAATAAATACAACACCGGAAGATTGATAAATTAATTGCATAGGTCATTTGTCCTATTTGTTTCTAGGGGTTTCTTTAAGTGCATTCTTATAGTATTCCATTTGAACTATCCTCCGTTGAACAAAAATAACATGGGTGATCTAAGTAACAATGATTATATTGAGTGCCTTCGCAGGTAAATTCATTTCTTTGATCATTTTGGTGCGATAAGTGATCAAGTACTATATTTTCTTGCAACCTTAGACATTAATCAAGGCATTTCAGCTCCTGTATGTTTGCTCTTTGAATAATCTTTGGCGTGTAGGTGTGCCATGGACAATATTTGCTCTAGAGAAGCTTTGTTTTCCACTGAATTTGTGCTTAGGAAACAAATATAGCACTGGAAGATTGATAAATTGCATAGGTCATTTGTCATTTGATAAATTGCATCGGGAATTTCACTTCAGCCGCTAAAAACCTGAAAAACGTCGGATTCAGAATCAAACATCACTTCAGACCTTAGAAGTTCAGTGTGTCAGTGACATTGATACATGTGTAGGCAACTAGCCACAAACTGATGGTGTCTTCTATTTTTTATTATTATGTCTTATGTCTTTAATAGCTAAAGGGTGGATGAAAATATTGACTTGAATATACACATGGATGATGAAACTCACTGCAATTTGTGTGTAGATGATCAAAAGGAGCTCATTCTTTCTCCTTGTATGTTTGGTGTTTTCCTTAGATGTTACTGGTGATGCTTAGCACACTAAAGAGAACTACTTACTTTCATTTTCAATTCTCCAGTGAGAGCATTACTTATTGATTTTTTTCAATGGTACAATTTGTTAATTGCTTGTGTTGCCATTTGTTTCAGAACCGGGTCTTGTGGTCTGACAAGAAAATGGATTTGATTATTTTTAAAATGTGTAAATTATATTTGAAACATGATAGTACTTTCATTCTAAAATACTATGGATCATTATTATTTTCCTCACATGTTTACTTTTGTAAACAAAGGTAGTTTGTCTCTTCTGAGCTAGAAAGTTGTTTTCATATGTAGCTTATTTCCTTATAATGCAATCAAAGTATTCTGATGGTGTTTTAGATATTTTATTAAATGTGGAGATTTGGTATATGCTCTATCTATAGCAATCTGAAATACCATTACTCATGGTAATAGCTTAAAGATTGAATGTGTGTAATAACTAACTGTTAATTATTGTTGTTTTGCGGATACATTTCTTATACTGATCTTTGTAGTGGCAGTAGCTCACCTGCGATCTTTATTTTGAACTATGTACTTGAATTATGTGAATTTTTTGTTTTACTAAATTGATGCTCATCTTTAAGCTATTGGCTCAAAACAACATTTTGCTAAGATAAAGTAGATTTTAGTGTCCGGTGACAAAACATCAATTTCTTGATGCTCTTCATATTCAAATTTCTTCAGCTCAAAATGTAAAATGGATGCTTATCTCATTATGGTTTTCATGTAACAGTGATGATTGGCTAAATAAAATGTTATTGAAATTATATCGTTTTTTCTGGAACAATGAATTATCACAGTATTATTTTTCGCACTCCAAAGCGTATAGTCGATAGCTGTCGATCTGTGTGTGAGTGTCTGTTGATCACGATTGTGTTTGTCACTCTAGCACTGCACGCGTTGAGATGGCCAGGTATTATTTTGTTCCCATTGCAACGCACGTGCATGATCCTAGTGTGTGTGTGTGTGTGTGTGTGTATATATATATATATATATATATATATATATATATATATATATATATATATATATATATATATATATATAAGTTGGCCTCTAAAGCATTTTCTAGTATGAAAGGACCGTGACGCTTAAGAGGGGGGTGAATTAGGAAACTTAAAACTCTAACTCTAAACTATAGCATCTTTTTCTACCCTTAGGAAAACCTATGCAAAAGATAAACTATTTGAATGTGCAACTACGGTTTTTCTAGTGTGTTGCTATCTCTACCGTAAAAGGAGTTATGCAACCTAGGTTCCAATCCTATCATCTAGGCTATCACTAAGCTAAGAAAGTAAAGCACAAACCAAGATTGCAATCTAATTGTGGAAGCTAAAGAGTAAGGTAGAGATATGCAAACTCCCATCGACGATTCCGGTATTTTTACCGAGGTATCGAGAAGCACGCAAGCTTCTCCCTAGTAGTCGTTGGAGCCCCTCGCAAGGAATCCCTCGCAAGTGCCAAGCTCCCGATCGGGTAACTCCATGGATAGCCTTGGGCCTTTCCCATGTTCAAGTGGGTCTTCGACGTGCCTTCCGGCAAGCCTCTCCCGGATGCTCCCCGCCATCTTCACTATCAAGCTTCCGGCCAAAATGCCGCTGGCCTTGTTCCCTCCGTACACGGTGGTGGCCACACCACAAACATGGTTCATGCAGTCTTGCAAGACTAAAAGTCCCTCCGATGTACAACAATGGTGTGCGCAAGCACCGAGTGGTAAGAGGTGTGCAAATCACACTAAACACTAGGTCTAAACCAAGAGCAAGCACATAAGCGGTGGTCTAACTAACCTAAGCACTTCGTAAAGCACCTATGCTAATCACCGAATGTGTCACTAAGCACTATGCATATAGAGAGCACCAAAGTGGTGTATCAACACCTTGCTATCTTCCCTCAGCTCATCCACACTACATTTGACCGGCCATGGGGGTATAAATAGGCTTCCAATAAAATAGAGCAGTTGAATCCCTTCGGTGGGCTTCTCTGCGCCCAACCGGACCGGACCAAGGGGGGCATCTGGACCAATATCACTGGGTCCAGACCCTCCAACGGTCACTGACACAGTGGCCATTTGAATGCACGCTGGGTGACTGACAAGTGGGCCACCATCCGGACCGGACTGCTGCTTGGTCCGGACCATGTAACCAGACTGAGTCCGGAGCACTTTTGCGTGTTCTGGAACCTCTCTGGACTGGTTCGGACCGAGCTTGTCGTTGGTCCAGATGGTCATTGTCCATGGTCGACCCTCGTCACCAAGGGTTTGGAGCTCCATGTGATGCTCCGTTCACTTCATTTCTTCGCGACCTTTGCATCTAGCTTGGTTCCATCCTTCGTGCTTGGACTTTGCTTGTTTTCTTGAGTCTTTCATTGTGCTTCTAATGCCTTGCTTGAGATGTTGATCATTCGGATCACATCGTCGCCTTTGTCCAAGTCACGTTTGCACCCTATTGGACTACAAAATAATCACTTGCAAATTCATTAGTCCAATTCGGTGTTGTTGATCATCAAACACCAAAATCCAAACTAAATGGGCCAAGGGTCCATTTTCCTTACACTCATAACTGGTACTGACAAAGTAGGCATGTACAAGCAAATTGTTGGATCCATTCACATATGGATAGGCAATCAGAGGAGGTTTCGCCTTAGTTCCATTCCGTCATCAACCATGTTGTTTCTCGATTTTGTTTAAATAATATTTTTAATTAATAATTGCAAATCTAGAAGCCATTATACAAAAATTGCAGATATAGCATCCTATCGGCTAATGTATGGCAGCCGATGCCGTCCTATCGGGGCCGACAGAAGACCTGTCGACAGCTAGCTAGCCGACAGGCCCTGTCGGCTTTCAGTGAGCCGATAGGCCCGTCGGCTCTCTAGCGGCCGACGGGCTTGTCCGCACTCCGACGGCTGATTGCACTATTTCATGCTGTCGTTAACCATCACCCAATGTCTTTTCCTAACACAAGCAACACCAGGAAGAAAAACTTTACCACTTTTTGAGCAACACAAAATATTTGCACTCCTTTTCCGGACATATAACATACATCACGCACCATAACTTAAGGAACCTTACAAACTTTTGATGGAACAAACACATTCTAATATTAACCCAGTGCGGTACATGGACCAAACTTGCAATACTAAATGGCATATGTGGAAGTCTAGGTAGCTAAGGTAAGTCGTCCCACCACTAATCCTAACATGCCTTAGGGTAAGGAAACAAAGCACGACTTGCAATGGCACGTGTGGAACTCTGTACTTGTAATGTTTAGAGGTCCACCACTACTCCTAACATGCCTTAGAGAATTTAACTTGCTGGGTCTATTACATTGTTCTACTAGGTGCAATGTGGTTGTTTCCCCTTTCTGTCACACCCTAAAGATGATTCCGCCGCATCATTCTTGTTTTTGAGAGCTGGCTCACGGAATTTAAGCTCTTGCTCCTTATGCTTGATGGCTGCTTCATGCAAACTTAACTGCTCCCTCCTCCTAGCCGGTTTGTATGATGCAGTGGACTTGGTCCATGTTGGTCCATGTTGAAAACGATTGTGCTAGCTTGCATGTGTTGGTCAGGTGTAGAAAAAAGGGGAGAGCGTGCCGGCTTGCATGCGTTGGTCAGGTGCAGAAAAAAGAGGAGAGTGTGCCGGCTTGCATGCTTTGGTCGGGTGCAGAAAAAAGAAGAGACCATGCAGGCGCGCATGCAAGAGAGAGAGAAGGGGAGAGAGGGAGAGTGCGCGGGGACGTATAGGCGTAGTGGAGCACTAGCAGACGAGCAATGTGTGCTCTTTAGCAGCACCAGCATCAGAGCAACCCAAGTGTTATAGTTGTAATAAATTCACAGACGTAGCCTTTTTTGTCCTTTGCATAAAATGTTATGTTCCATGAAATATGTGATATAACATAGCCTTCTCATACTACGGATTGAAACAACAAGGTACATTGCAGGAATTACAAACACACAAACTACAGACTACAGATTCAAACAACAAGGTACACTGCAGGAATTGAAAACACACAAACTACAAGCTACAGATTGAAAGCATGCCATACAGTTATACTGAAGCTTGAGCCAACACAACTCAGGTCCTAATCACTCTCGCATCCAGAGAACACTGATTGCTGCGAGGACCACTGTGAAGAGCTTTGTCCATAGTACCAATTTGCACCGTATGCAGGAGGAGGCGGAGGAGGTGGAGGAGGCCCCATGTTTCCATGGCAGGGGCACTTACAATATGGATCATTGCACACTGGCTTGTCTTCCATCATAACATCTTGTCCTTCTTCTTCTTGAGTGCTTTCTTCTTTGGGTGCGGACACAGTTTCAACCTCTCTTTCGAGGTCAAATATGGGGTTTTGTAGGTACTGGATGTATTCTTTGTACAGGTAAATGGGTGGTGGATCAACCCATCTAGTGAAACTACAGTTGTCCTCGTCATCGAAGCTCTACACAACACGTAATGTTGTTAGTATGCAGAAGATATGATTAAGTAATTGAACACGTCACAATCCATGTTAATATGAATTTAGTTGGAAACTCAGAACAATACAGTCTCAAAGTAAAATATTACAGCATACTCCGAAACTAAAATATTACACCGTAGCCTGAAACTAAAATATTACACCATAGTCCGAAGCTAAAATATTACAAGACGTAGTTGAAACCCATTGAATGCTACGCGCTAGGGCAATCTTGAGTGGCCTGCTTAGAGTTGCATTTTGAAATACGCCGCACTTCCGTTTCATCTGGAAACCATGTGTCACCGTCGTCCTCGACCGCCCGATCACCAAGTCCTCTCACTACTAGAGAACAGACTTTAGAATGATGTCCCAATTTGGCATTAGCCTCGGCATTTTTTGCCCCCGGGACTAGAAGGCCTTTAGTCCCGGTTGGTGTCTCCAACCGAGACTAAAGGTCCCTGCCCAACGGCTAAACCCGGGACTAAAAGTCCTCCAACCTTTAGTCCCGGTTGGTAATACCAACCCAGACTAAAGGTAGACCCTTTAGTCCCGGTTGGTAACACCAACCCGGACTAAAGGTCCCCGGATGGGTTAGTTCAAAAGGAAAGCATCCCATCCATTGTTAGATGTGTTGTGTAGGTGGGGTGGTAAGCTACGCGCGAGGCAGTACATGAGGTCTCTTGGGTTCGAATCTCACAGGGCGCAGCGGTGGGAGGCATTCTTTTTTTTAAAGCTGGGAGGATCTTTAGTCCCAGTTATGGCAAACCGGGACTAAAGAACAACACCTTTAGCCCCAGATTGCTAGTCCCGGTTGGGAAACCGGGAGTAGAGCTAGTTCCCAACCGGGACTAGATCTCATTTCTGTAGTAGTGTCTTGCGCCTCCGCTTGACTTGGTCAACTACCATCTTTAGTTGATCAACATGGTCTACTCCTCCTCATGTGCTCTTGCTTGTTGATGTCCCCAAGTGTCAGCCACCACGGTCAGTCTTCCGGCCATATCAGTCCCTCGGTCTAAGCCGCACATCCGTCCTTCACTGCTCCCGGTCTATCGGCACGGCCTGTCTCTGTGCTCCACACCTGCACACCAACAAATCCAAGAGACATATTGCACACATATACTCACGCCATGGTTAACCTCCAAACTCAACCACAGTCGATCATCTCCGACAATCACTCTTCACAAACTCGACACACAAGGGCACATCAACCTTGTGTTTGCAGTGCCAAAGAAAGGGGCGACCTTCATCGCATTGCTTCATCCATGTTGTTACGTATACATTTTAGTGTGACCACGCGCAATTCTCGTTTGGATTTGACTATTCCAGTATTAATTTTTTAACATTCAAAAAAGAATGTTTTCCAAATCTATATAACCTATATAGATGGAACCCACTAAGGGTCATTAATTTTGAGCCACGTCGTCTCAGTTAGTACTGTCCGTTGGATCTCATCAAATAGCATAATATCTACCGTTCATACAAAGAGGCAACATTAGTATACTACTACTGTTACAGTAGAGATGGAAATGGCATCCATTGTGCTGATCGAAACGGCGTCCGTACATGTGACTTCGCTGGCCACTACTGTATGGAAACTGCCTCCACCACTGTGTTGACGCTAAATCGGTCACACACCACAAAGAGCTAGAATGCTCGGATCGCAATGGATCGGAGGCGGGCTAAACATCAGCCTAGCCGACTCTCAAGTCGGTTGTCGACTAAAAATGTGTTCGCACACGAACACTTCACCTAGTGCCTCCAGCGATGAGCGAGATACACAAGACACGTCGCCAGAGGAGCCTCGCCAGAAGCGTGATACGCAAGACAGCCGACGAGGTCTCTTGATACCCGAAACCCCACATGCTCGGGAGGGACCCCGTCGGGGCGTGTGGCGGCTATGGGCTGCCCTAGCAGTCCTGACCGTTCTAGAGCTTCGTCGTCGTTGAACCAATAGTAGTCATCAGCAGCAACGAAGAACGAAAAGCAATAATAGATTGGAAAAGTAAGATAAAAGATAGATATTGTATTGATAGATCGATCGTGGGTGATTCAATCGGCCGTCACCCTTTATATTTACAGGGCGGCTGGGTCTTTCCCGTGTCCAGATACATGTTAGGCTACATTGTCGTATACATATTGGGCCCTATACTAACAGGGATGTAATCTTGGCACGTAAAGCAACGTATACACATGCCCTTTCTTTGTGCGTGTATGTTCCCATTCATCTGGGCTCTCCTTTCTCAATGCATAAACACCACCGACAAATATAATTGTACTACGCCTGTTGGAGTCAGACTGCTTTCCGTTTCCTTGCTTTTGCCCACGCAAACAATTAGGAAGGCAAGACATGTTGCTTCAATCTTACAATAAATTAACCCACCATTATCTCCAGAATATATACTAGTATAACCTCATGAATATATAATTGTTTAGCTTCTTTATCACCGGACAGGTAGCGATCAATATGTGAGCAGCCAAGCAATTCCACTTCATGCTTGTCCATTGCTCATATGTTGAATAAAATCATCAGCACCCCATGATCTGGCTTCAATCTTCATAAGACGATCCACTGCTTACCATTCTCTGTCATTATATCGTCTATTTCCTTCTTGGGACAAATTTGAGTGTCAACATATGTCCCCCTGTTTTTTGGCAAAGCTTGCGTGCCAAAAAATAACTTGTGCAATAAATTGATCTATGGACGATAAAAACTTTCCGGCCATGAACTCATCTCAAATGAGATATTGTCAAAGTATGCCTTGCCTAGCCTGATCATGATTTGCGGTGTGTGACCAACTGATGATCATAGTAATATCAATGGCTAGAGACTGTCCTTTCCACCTTTTCTTTTGTGTACACTCCACCATGCAACGCAATTCGAGAAACCAGCAAAGTTGCCAGCAAAGTTGCCATCTGTATTTATATATGTAGTTCAGGCTGCCGTCTTTCTTGATAAAACGTCGCTTCACATGGATACACTCTTCTTATTACTTCTATCCGCATTGAACGAATGACTTCTGATCTTGTTGCTGCATATATAGAGCACGGTAGCTTGATTATGATTTGCAGCAGGACATAACATCTGCAACGGCTACTGACTGCTTTCCCCTTTCTGTTTCTACACGTAGAGTCCAGTGTGTAGTCCCCATCAAGCAACAAGCTCCATGCACATCTGTGAAAGGACGCGATAACACCTTGGAAGCTTCCAAATTCCAAGTTCTAATATGTAAAGCAGGAATGGCTCCTCATCTGCATGCAGGTAGCTAGAAGCACGATTAACACATTTAATCGGATAAATTTGATTAATGAACTACCAGCCATGATTAACATGTTTATTCTGCCATATTTCATTAAGTAGCAGCCATGATTAAAGCATAGATTTAATCGGCCAAGAAGTAGAGGCCATGTAATCGATCGGCTTGCCCCCCGAGCATCGATGTCTTAAAAAGACCTTTGTTCTCCTTCATGCATGGTTGATGTCTCGGGACGATGATAATCAACACTTTTTCAGCCATATATACTGCTATGGGCGATAAAACTCTATCGGCCATGCACCATCGTGGCCGATTAACTTTCGGTCTCCTCTATACCAATAATCGGCCATAAATATATTTGTGTTGTCCTAGGAGCAATGATAAACAAACATCGGCTATACATTTCTTTTAATTCTCAGGGTGATGGTGAACAAACATCGGCCGTAGGCATGGTCCCGGTATTTCTCTTGAGCTTGCTAATATAGCCGAAATAAAATCATGCAACTATTCTTATCCACAAATATTTCGGCTATTTTTTTAAAAACGCAAGCATACTCAATGAAAATATTGTTTGAACGGCCACGACGATTGGTCGTAAATATCATATCGTTTTGGTAAAGGCAAACTAAAATATGGAATTTCATGGAACTTCCAAGGACTATACCCAAACCCTGTATCACTATAATCATACATACCTTCAAAATCATACCACGGTACACGCATTGGCGGAGTAGATGATGAAGTCCGATTATGAAATGACCGCCAATGTTGTTCACGCCAATCTGCACACTTTTGACGTCGTGGTTGCTTCGGTAAAGTTAAAATCCTCTGTTCGGATTTTATTTCTCTGACACCATCCTTATTTTGAACTTGAACATTTTGTTTGAGAGTCCACGCAATATTTTTCTCTTTCAACTCCTGTGCACTAAGATGCTGCAATTTTCTCTTTTGCCAATATGATAACCCGTCGAGTGAACACCCCTTCGCCTTTGATATTGCACCCGATGTCTGGGACTCGTTTCGTTGAGCTTTCACCATGCCTGAATTGACACACTCCTCCGACATATTTGCTGTATTTGATGCCCCAAAATCAGCATTCAATGTAGCTCGCTCAGCTAGGCCTGTAGCCGATCTATTATTCATGGCCTGAACGTCAGTACTTGATACTCCTGTATCCCTGCTGCTCCCATGTTGGGCCAGTGCATTTCCTGTATCAACGCCCAGCTCAAACAACCCTTGGTCGACCACGATATTTTTGTTCTGGTCAACAGCTGAAATAGCAGTGGCGGAGCCAGGATTCCAAACTTGGGTATTCCTACTTCTACGTCAATAAAAAAATGAGTTGTTTTTAACTGCAATGAGTGAAAATACTACAAAATATGAGCCAATTTGAGAGGCTGTTTTTTTACTGTTTTGGGCTTCAATGAGTGAAAATACTACAAAATATGGCATTATACATATACATATACAAGTATATACACATATATACATAGAAGTGTGCTAAAATAGTTGGGTATTCCTGGGAATACGGGGAATACCCTCTGTATCCGCCCATGTGAAATAGCATCAGGATGGGCCGCTTCTTTTCCTTCTTCCTTTTTACAACCTTGGTCGCAAAAAAAGCAACAGCCCCTACTTCCTGCAGAGGAACAATTACAGAAGAGTTTCTAACATTATCAGCCAATATGCGCTGACTGGCATTAACCGGCTCTTTCTTCTGTAGTTCATTCAAAACTCCATTTGTATTTGCATGCTCCTTCACGCGATAAACTTGTTTTACTTTCCTGCCCCCTCCTCTCTGCCTAGACCGATTCCTTGGATTAAATCGGTCGATAAAAGTTGTATTGAATGTGGGTCTCTTTGGAGACCGATTCCTTAGATTAAATCGGTCGATAGAAGTTGTATTGAACATGGGTCTCTTTGGAGCAGTCCAATCATGATAAAAGTGACAATAATGCATAGGCGCAGGTGACATCCATGAACCATAATAATTCCATGGTGAATAAAAAGAAGACATACCGGAAGGATACCCCCATTGCATATGTATAGATGGTCCATGTTGTTGAAACGGTGCTGATGTATGAACATTCCCTTGGTGCTGATTCACGATGCGGATCCTTTGTCTTGGATGCGGTTTTGATGGTTTGAAATCATTTGCTCGAGCAACACTCCTTTCATCCGCTTCTCTTTGATATTTAGCCAGAAGCTCTTCAAAAGTAAGCTTCGGCTTTCTATTATTGTGCTTGCCACAACCCATGTCCTCATTGATCTTCAACTCCTCTGGTTTAGCTTTGGTACGACCCTCAGAACTTGATGCAATTTTCATGCCATCCTCACGAGGCTTTTGCAAGCAATCTACATTAGCTATATTCTCTTTGATTTTAGACATGTCCAAATTATTTGATTCGGTTATAGCTACTTTGTTGACTTTGCTTGAGCTAATATCCGAACAATTATTGCGTTCAGCCTCATCTGCAGTTGAATTGAAACTCCGACTGTTACTATCCGGACATTGCAATGTATGCATCTCCATGTTCGGATCATGAGGTGAATCGGCAACTTCATCGCTAGCCATATTACTACTGCTTGCCGATACTTCCTGAATTTTTCCTTCTACAACAGCAGACCTCTCTTCGATATCAATGCACGACATGCCCTGCACTTCTCTATCATGCAAACGTGCATGTTCGGCAGCACTAGCCGAACTCATATTCTTGCTACCATGATTAGACGATTTTGACATTGTCTCTTTATCAGCAGCAAATGCCACGTTAGGTGCAGTAGCCGGCCTTGCTTCTCTTGCACTTGCACATGAATCAAAATTTACATGCTGCCCCCCCCCCCCCCCCCCCCCCCCCCCCCCCACACACACACACACACACACCCCGCGTGCGTACAAGTATTCGATGAAATTTCTACGTTCTCCTTTGAAAACTTTGGACAAACAATTTCGGCCTGGGGTAGCCGAATCAGGTCCTCATTTTCTTGGTCAACAATATTAACAGCTGGCCTATTTTCACAAGGATCCATAACTAATTTAACATCAATATTATTTTTAATCGGCTCTCTTACTAATTTATCCTTTTGTGCAGCCGATTTTTCGAAATTAAAATTAATCAACCTCCTTGTCAATCGGTCTTGTAAAATCATCAAGCATATCATTAACCAGATTGCATATGTGAGTAGATAAAGTACCTGAAGATTGCATCTCCTTCAATAATTCAAGGTTGTTAGCTGGCTTCCATTCTTTTATTGCAACAATGCCTCGATCTGTTACCCGAAAACAAGATATATACAATCTTTCTTCCGCCTTGCTCTTTTCTTGTATAAATTCCAGCATTATTTCCTCAAGTAGCTCACTCATCCCACCACGGTTGGCTTGGATTGTAGGTGTGGCCAAAATACTTTTATCCTCGGGATTAGCATAATATATGTTACCGGCGTAACACTCTGGTATGCCTCCATATGTTCAGAAAATAAATAAACCTCCTCTTGACGTGATATAGGATGGATGCATGATACTGCTTGACAGCTGGCTTAAAATTGGGCGTGTAGTCTCTCTTTGAGCAATCAATCGACCAGTGGAAAACTTTTCTAGAGGCAGACTAAGCCGATTAATTCCGTCGAGAGCTCCAAACCTTCGCTTGGATGATGCAGCAACAAATCTCAAGCACCAAGATTTTTCAATCTGCCTTTTTCCCGGCCATATTCAGTGATAATGCAAACAAAGATATCAGATCAATTTAAGAATTTGGCTAGGGCAGATAAAATTCAGATATAAGATAAAGCCAAAACAATCGTCCCCAGTAGAGTCGTCAAAAAGTATGTTGACGCTAAATCGGTCACACACCACAAAAAGCTAGAACACTCGGATCACAACGGATCGGAGGCAGGCTAAAGATCAGCGTAGCCAACTCTCGAGTCGGCTGTCACCTAAAAACGTGTTGGCACACGAACACTTCACCTAGTGCCTCCAGCGATGAGCGCGATACGCAAGACACGTCGCTGGAGGAGCCTCGCCAGAAGCGCGATACGCAAGATAGCCGGCGAGGTCTCTTGATATCCGAAACCCCACACGTCCGGGGGGACCCCGTCGGGGCGTGCGGCTGCTATGGGCTGCCCTAGCCATCTTGACCGCTCTAGAGCTTCGTCGTCGTTGAACCAATAGTAGTCATCAGCAGCAACAAAGAACGAAAAGCAATAATAGATTGGAAAAGTAAGATAAAAGATAGATATTGTATTGATAGATCGATTGTGGGTGATTCAATCGGCCGTCACCCTTTATACTTATAGGGTGGCTGGTCTTTCCTGTGTCCCGATACATGTTAGGCTACATTGTCGTATACATATTGGGCCCTATACTAACAGGGATGTAATCTTGGCACGTAAAGCAACGTATACACATGCCCTTTCCTTGTACGTGTATGTTCCTTTCATCTGGGCTCTCCTTTCTCAATGCATAAACACCACCGACAAATATAATTGTACTACGCCTGTTGGAGTCCGACTCCTTTCCGTTTCCTTGCTTTTGCCCACGGAAACAATTAGGAAGGCAAGACATGTTGCTTCAATCTTCCAAGTAAATTAACCCACCATTATCTCCAGAATATATACTAGTATAACCTCATGAATATATAATTGTGTTTAGCTTCTTTATCACCGGACAGGTAGTGATCAATATGTGAGCAGCCAAGCAATTCCATTTCATGCTTGTCCATTGCTCATATGTTGAATAAAATCATCAGCACCACATGATCTGGCTTCAATCTTCATAAGATGATCCACTGCTTACCATTCTCTGTCATTGTATCATCTATTGCCTTCTTGGGACAAATTTGAGTGTCAACACACTGTCAAGAGGCCTTATCAATATATATATATATATATATATGTATATATATATTCAAGAGGCCGACTGTACAGCTCCTGATCTTGCACAGTGTTCTACCCTTGCATCTTCCTGCACGCCGTGCCTTTCACGCACACATCTTCGTTTCTGCAGAATGCATGCCCTCCATGGCACCACCTCTCCGAAGCCCTGCACCATCTGATCATCGTTTCAGATGAGTCGAATTTTTGTTGGGTGGTCATTATGACTACAGGCTGAAAGACTTGGCTACTCCTTCAGATAACTCATCACAGATCAGGTGATCTCAAAAGGTATGTACTCCGGTGTTTCTCTTAGTCTTAGTCCTATTGTAAAAAAGATCTCTTCAAGTTGGATAGGTATCTCTGTTTTTCGATAAAAGCACTTCACTATACAAGATGTTAAATTTTATCTAATATTTCTAGAGCTTCACAAATGATCAAGAAGTTGCATGGTTTCTGACGTTTCTAAAATAGTTGAGTACTACCATAGAATCATCTATAAATGCTATGGATCAATTTGCAGGTTTAATCTCCTTTTCATTGAAAAAATAACAGATTCAATTTCCTGTTTAAAATAACAGGTTCGATCTCCTCAACTATTAAGTTTGGCATCCGTTCTGACTGTTTTAGTCCCTGCAGGTGTTTCAATGGATAATTCCTGACTTTATTTTATACAATTTGTTTTTGCAGGATTCCATCACGTTCCTTTCTATAGGTATTTCATACATTGATTCCTCTGCAGTGTTGACACTGGCATCCACCTTGCATCAGGTAAGGTTACGCTTATCAGCCCCTTCTAGGGATGTAAACGGATTGGATACGGACGGATATCACTGATATTATATTTGTTTTCATATTTCTATTCGGATTCGGATTCGAATACGGATAGTGTCAGCTATGTCGGATAGGATACGATTGAATGTCGACATAATAAATATACGATTTGAGTATTCGAATATGGATACGGTATCGGATGCTGAATATCCAGACTCGGATACGGACGGATCAAAACTCCTCTAAATGAATTCGGTCTCGGATACGGTCGAAAAATATTCGTACCGTTTTCACCCCTAGCCCCTTCCCTTTGTTGCGGAAATCTGTTCCTTATTGCAGGAAAGGGTATCAGTTACTTCGTAATTCCAAGTTAAGTTTACTACTTTTTTTATGTGGGATCTCCATATTTAATTTTCTAATCGGCATTGCAGGCAAGATTCATTTTATCCTAGAAGAATATAGAATCTGTTTCGTTATATAATATTCCTGTGGTCCCTTACCAATTTAATTTCATTATATTAAATAATTGCCATTTCATGTGGCATTTCTTATTGATCTACAAAATCATCTATTTTACATGTTGTCATGCAATGGACAATCCATGTTAAATTTGTACTAGTAGTTAATAATGTAATTCTAAAGGACCAAAACGACGACCAGAGGGGGGGGGTTGTGAATGGGAGCCTCATATATCTTTCGAAAACTTAGGCCACTGTCCCAATTTCAACCCAAGAGGCAAACAAACGAGAGAGGAGTGATACACGAGCCAACTAGGTGGTTGGATGTCTATGGTGCTGACCAAGAGACACAGCGGGACCCTTGAGAAACAACCAAGCCAAGACCTCGACGGAACGCCCCAAAACCGAGAAGACAGCACAGGATCAGACTGTCCACGGGCCAAGTGTGGATTGTCCATGGGAGGGGGTCCAGACTTTCCGCGATCTGCGCCGGACTGTCCCTCGGCCAAAACTCCAAAAACGGACAACGAGAAACATTTATGTACAAAACTTTCGCAGCAGCGGCGGACTGTCCACGCCTATGCTGAAGCGGAGCAGTACAGACTGCAGAACTTGCCTGGGCTCGACCTCGATAGTCGGACTGTCCGCGGGTACACCCCGGACTGTCCGCAGGTCGCAGAACAGAGCGCCTGAAAATCGTCAAGAACACAAATTCACCCAATTTATGACCAAATCAAAACCAAATGCCACCAAAATTGAACCAAGGGATCACAAGGCAGTAGGTGAGCTACTCCTAAGAGACCATCGCTCAAAGTTTAGTCAATCAACGGGAAATCAGGATCACGCGGAGAACATAGGTTTTCCTACTCCGAAAATTGAATCGTCCCGATCTATGAACTCGTAAGGATTCGGACAAATTCCTTCAGTGGAAAGGATCAACTCATGTCCTAGTTCATCCCAAAACAATCGGTTTGACTCAAAACAACCCACAACTCAAGATTCAAGCAAGAACATGAGAAGGGGTGGAGAGGGAAAAGCAAGAATGCGAAGAACACGAACGGAAATCGCACAAAAGACTCAAACCTTGAATCCCAGAGGGCACGAGGAGGTTAGGGCCTCCATTCCTGCACAAATCTTTGGTTCGATTACACAGATGAAATGGCTAAATCATCTGAGGACCTCTAAAGCAAGAAACTAGAGAGAGGGGGAAGACCAAGAGAAGGAAAATGAAAACGCCAAGAGGTGAGGGTGATTGGGGCACCCTTATCCTTATTTAACAGGGCTATTACATAAGTCCCAAACTGCCCCTGGATAATTAGAGCGAACCACCTAACCCTAAGGCATTATAGTCCAACTCAGTCTTCTGTCGATGGGACAACCATGCTTCCTGCACAGATTTGCTTCGCCTCGACGCAACCTCTGTGATTCCGCCACGTGCCACCCCGTTCCTCCTCGGAACCTCCGCACGTGTTTTGAGGCTGAAACCCGAAAACCGTCCACCGATGGTTTTGTGGCCCAAACCACCAAACCCGCTCACGGGTAGTGTACTCCATACGCGTCCCCCACTCCTCTACACGTGTCACCGCTGTCCTTGACCGCCCAGCCGCCAAGTCTTCTAGAGCCTCCACCCGACTTGCTCGACCGTCGTCTTGACTCGGTCAACACGGTCACTCCACCATATATACTTGCACTTGTCGCTGTCCCAGGTGTCAGCCACCGCGGCTGGTCCTCCGGCGTTCTAGTCCCTCAGTCCAAGCCTCACGTCCGCCCTTCACCGCTCCCGGTCCATCGGCACGGCCCATCTCTACTTAACCTTCACCTCGCCATCGACCACCGCCTCCGAGCTCCACACCTGCGCACTACAAGTCAAGAGACATGTTGCACAACACAACTCATGCCACAGTTAGTTCACAAACTTAACCCAAGACGCAAATCACGTTGACAATCGCTCATCACACCGAGACCACATGGGTACATATCGACCATGTGTGCGCAAATTCACTTACAAATGTATTATAGTCTTCCTGCAGCAACGCGGAGGAATTTCAACTAGTAAACTAATATACAGAAACCTTGTATAATAGCCTACAGTGTAACTAAGCTGTCGCCAAAACATAATTCATGTGCACGCCAGTCCATCATCCATATATAGCGTTTGAAGCAATGAGATAAAGGTTTGCTTCTTTTGGCTGTGAGCCTGCGACTGTGTTGGACGGTTGGTGGCTAAGCTACCGTTGGGTCATTTTCCTTTTTAATATAAAAAAGGTTGCCGTTGGCTTGTGTACATTAATAGTGAGATTTCTCAAGTGAAGTCATGGGTGTGGAAATTAATTGCGAGATACGTTAAAAATTCCTTGTGCTATGATAATTTATACTCTTAATATCTATCGCTTTATTAGAAACAAACACACACAATCAGTGGTCCATATAAATGCTTGTTATCTATGCCTGTGTGCGATTTATTAGAAACAAACACACGTGGTCTATGTAGATGCTTGTTGTGCAACTTTAGTATAGATGTTATTCGTGTCTTTTTGTCACACCAAAGACTATTATTGTTCTATTGATTGCTAAGCAACATTATTGGCCTTTGTACAATTTATAAATGCTTTAGTCTATATAATGCTTACTTAAGTTATTTCCCCTCTCATTTATTCAGGAAGTTTCAGGAATGCCGACTTCTCTAAAAAAAGAGCCACAACAGGCTGCTCCTTCACCGGACTCTAGTGGTGAACCATCGTCCTCTGGAACAATGAAAAGGGACAAGAACGAAATGTCCTAAGGTTCATTATCATCCAGTTCGGCATCTCATACTATTCTTATGCACTGGGAAGAAATTAACATATGGATGATGTGATGACCTACTTGTATCATAGGAATGTAAATATGCTAGCATGCACTACTACAAAAAAAACGTTTGTAGCAACGGGATAATTTTTTTGTAGGGACGGCTGGTGATGGAGCCGCCCCTACAGTGGGCATGCTCGGGACCCACGAGACTAGCCACCCCTATAAATGGCACAGTAGGAGCGGCTGATGATACGAGCCGGCCGTACAAATGGGTCGATTTGTAGGGGCGGCTCACTGACCAGCCGCCCCCGGTGTTGCGATTTGTAGGGGTGGCTCAATCACCAGCCACCCCTACAAATCACACTTGTTCATCATTGATCATCATAAATAGTTGTGATTTTTCTTTTTAATCTCTAGGTAAAATTTGTAACTAGTTTTTCTCCCTCATACTAACTCCAAATGTGATGATTTTTTTTCCTAAAATTTTCTAAAATCATGCCCTATCAAGTTACTATGTTGATTTGGTCATTCTTTTCGTTTGACAAAGTTTGAGCAAATCAAATTTAAAAAATGATAAGTTCTAACAAGATTTTGAAACACCAAATGATTTCAGCTGAAAAAGTGATGAATACCAAAGATGTATAACTCATCAAGATCTACAACTTTTGTTTTGGTTATTTCTTCATCCGACAAAGTGATAGTAAACATTGTTCATAAATCAACATGTCTCTCGTATAGTTCATGAAACTATGAGTGATATGTGAGTTTATAAACAATGTTTACTAACACTTTGTTAAATGAAAAAGTGACCAAAATAAAAGTTATAGATAGTGATGAGTTCAACAACTTTTATGTTCACGACTTTTTTAGTTGAAATCATTTAAGGTTTCAAAATCTTGTTTTAAGTTGTCATTTATTGAAATTCAAAATTTGAACTGTTCAAATTTTGTCAAATGAAAAGATGATCAAAATAAAAGTTGTAGATAGTGATGTGTTCAACAACTTTTATGTTCATGATTTTCTTATTTGAAATCATTTAAGGTTTCAAAATATTGTTTGAAGTTGCCATTTATTGAATTTCAAATTTTGAACGGTTTAAATTTTGTCAAATGAAAAGATGATCGAAATAAAAGTTGTAGATAGTAATGTGTTCAACAACTTTTATGTTCATGACTTTCTTATTTGAGATCATTATGTTTTCAAAATCTTGTTTGGAGTTGCCATTTATTGAAATTCAAAATTTAAACTTTTCAAATTTTGTCAAATGAAAAGATGACCAAAATATAAGTTGTACATCTTGATGAGTTCTACAACATTGATGTTTACAATATTTTCATTTTAGATCATTTTTTGTCTTAAAATTCAATTCGAATTTCACAAATTTTAATTTTAATTTTTTTAAATATATTTTTATTTTACAAAATAAAATGTATCATTATATCTATATATTTAAGCAAGTAATTTTTTATGTGTACGGGAAAATATAGCAAATTATTTTTATTACATTTATACATTTATATATACATTTACACATTTATAAAAAATATGCAGAAGTAATATTTAAAAATATACGAAAATATTTGTAGGGGCGGCTGAATCAGAAACCGCCCCTACAAATACATTTGTAGGGGTGCTGACTCTGAGTATATATTCTAGAGCATAGTCGGCCCACCTTCCTTCCGTCACCACTTCATTCCCATCCCCGTCTCCATTTCTCAGTCGCACACCCAACCCCGCCACCTCCAACCCTAGCCTGACAGGCTCCACCTCGCCGCCGGCACCGACCCCTCACCCGCCCACCTCCTCCCCCCGCCCCGCAACCAGATCTAGTTGCGTTGACAACCCTAGCCCCGACGAGCCCCACCACCCCGTCACCACCGCAGCCGCCGGCCGTCTCTCCGGCGCCGACGGCCAGCCCTCCCCACCCGCCTCCGCCTCCCCTACCTCCTCCATCTCTCGACAGCGCCCCCAGCCTACGGTGCGGTGTCAGCCATGGGACCCAGTGGTGCCCGTCTCCGTCCATGGCGCCACGCAAGCGGGCCTTGGCGGTGGCCGCCGGTGTGCCTCCCACCCCCTGCTTCCTTCTCACGCCGGTCAGCGTCTACTTCTGTGCTCCACAAAACCCTAGCCTCTCTCTATCCCTCCCTCTCCTCTCCTTCCCTCCGTCGCCTCCCCTCTCCTCCAATCCGCCGCCTCCCCTCCTCGATCGCTCCTCACCGCGGCATGCTGGACGTGCACCACTGTGACCACCTCCCCGCGATGTGCGCTACCGGGCTCCAGCACATGCGCCGCCCCTCTCCATCGCCAGCGCCGCCTCTTCTCATCATCGGCGGCACTTCTCCGCCTTCTCCACGGTCTCGATCTAATCGGTAGCCTTATTAGTTCGTGATTTTTTTGTTTTTCAATTTTTGTTTTGGCTTTACCGAATTCTTTGCCTTGCCTTTGCTAGGGTTCGGGTTTTAGGCAGTGGCACATAGGGCCCCTCGGCGGTGGCGCACCTGGGCCGCCGGCGCCACTTCCCAGCAGGAGGTGGAGTGCCGCGACGCTGCCAAGGAGATGAGCTCATCTGTAGATCGATCGCCTCTTCTCATCCCACTGCTACCAGCTCCAACTCCCGGCACATCTCTAGTTCTCCTCTTCCTACTCCTCAATCCTGTAACTCCAGGCATGTCTCTAAATTTTTGTTCAGCAATATATATTTGACTGGATACTAATAGAATAATGCAATAATTTTTACCTAGTCATTGCTTCTCTTTGATTAGCGACTTAATCTAATGAGGATGCATTTACTAAAACCGTGTACAGATTTTTTTTGCATGCTTTTAGAGGAGATTCAAATTGCAAAGATAAAGTGCATAATGACGAGTACAGAAACTGATGCTCTTGTTATGGCTTCGATAGATTTCAGGTTCTTACGTGTACACCTTTCCAATGTTTGCCTCTTTGGTACGTAGTTTAATTATAGAATTGGTGCTCTTGCCATTTCCTGAATATGTTTTAGGTTCTTACATGTTCTCTGAATTTTGGTTCAGCAATATATATTTGACCGTGACTCTTGGAAACAAGAGAAAGGATAAAAGATATGTCATATTGGGACTGTCAAAGTGTTCAGTGAGTAAACTTTTCTTTCAGATACAGATTATCAGAGTGGTCTTAACTTCCTATTGTAGATTTCAGCTACATCTTATAAATTTTACAGGTTTATATGAGAGGTTCATCAATCAAACAATGAAAAGAGCATGCCTTTTTTACAGTCAAATATAAAGGTAAAATGGTCATATCATTTCCTTTCTTTCAGCATAGTTTTTTTATATTCCTTTTACAACGCAGGTAGAAATTTCTGTGCAAAGTTGGTGCGCGCATAGGGATTTATAATATAGGTGGATTTTAGGCCTGTGGTCACATAGCTCCTACTCCAAGTAGAGCTGAATTGTAGGAACAAATGTACACTGCTACTTTCTACCCTCTGTTTTGCAAGGTGACCTCAAATTCCCAATGGACATGGTGATGTTCTCAACAAATGCAGTGAGGAGGTATTATATTCTTAGTGGTCATTGAAACTCATGATTTTTTTATTGCCCTGTGCTGGTCTGGTCATATTTCCTTAGATCTTAATGGCTTCCAACCTTTTGTTGAATCACATTGGTCGTATCTTTTCCCTTGATTTTGATCTGTATTCCTTGCTCCTTACATCTCCACCCAAGAATAATCTTTTTGTGGTTTTCGGACCCCATGGGCATACATTTACATTCTTTATTTACATAGTAGTCATGAACTGTCAAATACTAGCTGATGCCATGTCAGCCCATCGTATCTACTCAAACCTACTACTGACATATAGTTGTATGATATATCTCTTTTTTTTCATGAGAATGAAAAACAAATTGAATCTAATTTTGCTTCGGATGCCAAATATGCCCCCATCCCACCAGGCTACAAGGTTGTGCAGTAATTTTATTTCACAAACGTACAGATGGCCACAACCTAATATCATCTAAGTTTTGCTAATTTAATGTTTATTTATGTCCTTCAAACATATTCAGGTATCTCCTGAGTGGATTCTGTATTTTATACATATTCTAGCTTCTTCAAACGAAAGGTGTGCTTTCATACTGCTATGGTACCCTTCCTATTATTATGTTATCCTGGGTTTTAGATTTACGACATAGATTATGCAGGGTGATGCAATTAACCTTTTCTCGCTCACTCATGCGAGGAACTTGGTGTCACTTTTTCTGCCTTTGCCTCTTGAGTCATAGAAGTCAGGATGATGATAAGGATATTGAAAAGTCATGGAATATTTGTTATAATCTAGTATAAATAAATGTGTATTGTCATTGAGTTTCAGTACAATCGCAGAAGAAGATAAGTCACGATGGAGTTGTGCATGAAAAATACATGTTCTGGTCAAATTTGAATTGTAAATTTGATTTTTTTTTACGAAAAAATATACTGTAGGGGCGGTTCTAGACTGAACTGCCCCTACAAACAGGTATTATAGGGGCGGTTGGTACTACGGCCGCCCCTACAAATCAATTTTATAGAGGCGACTGGTGTTACCAGCCGCTCCTACAAATCGATTTGTAGGGATGATTGATAACAGCAGCCGCCTCTACAAATGCATGATTTATAGAGACGGTATGGTAGGGGCGGCTGGCCGAGCCGCCTCTACAAACCATCACCAGCCGCCCTACAAATGCTTATTGTAGTAGTGATGGCCGCCTAGAATTTCTGTAAGTGAAAATGCAGAAGGAACATGGTTCATCTGTCAAGCCTGCTGTTCTGCTGTTTTCTGTTCTTTCACGACAGTCAGGTAGATGATGTTTGTCATGAACATACCAATCCCTTTTTATACTTGCATCATTATTTAGTGAGAAGTTATGTAAATCCCGCCATATTTTTATCATAGAGAACGTAAATTCTGTCACGAGTCGACGAGTAGGACCCTATAATCTACATAATGCGCAGAGGTGGAAAGCTTCATTCGGCAAGATGCAGCAGCCCAGTTACATCCACGTGAAGGCATCAACCCACTGTCTCCTTATTCATTTTTGCGATGGCATCTAAACCATGAATCCACTTTACACCTATATATAAAACCCAGCAACCGTCCATTCAGCTACACGTCTATTTTATTCATTCCACCCATCTTTGACCATGAACCCATGTAATCCAAACAAAAAATAAAAATAAGAAAACTAAAAATTGACTAATCTAAAGCATAGAGAGCATGTTTGGTTCATACCCGAGTATTGCCACACTTTAAATTTTATCCAAGGTGTGGCTAACAATTTGTTTGACACAGATGTGAGAAGAATGTCATGTGGGCCATATACGTTAAGAAGTATGGCAAGCCATAATTGTTGCGAAGAAACCAACGTTAGCCTAAGAAACTGCAGCGCGCCTTAACTTGCGGTATAGCACATTTATGACATTAACCATACACTGCCGAACGATGCTCCATTGTCCAATATATTCACGAGATGCAGCAAAAGCCTGCAAACAGAAACATTATTTTGGCAATAAAAACAGACCCTACCAGAGCCAGTATCCCCTAAATCTAATTGTCCCCGTCTTCACTCTGTAGAGTAATATGTTTATTTGTTGTGTACATGCATGCTGAGGGTTTAGCTTTGATGTCTCTTATGTGTTGCTATGGATTACGCCAGGTTCTTCCCAACAAGATTGCTATGGTCCCGTTCGGCTTACCCCATATTCAGCTTGTTCGGCTTATTTTTTCAGCCGAAACAGTGTTTTTCTCTCACAACAATTCAGCCAGAACAGAGTTTTTCAGCTAGTTTCAGCCAAGATTCAAACCAGCGAACGAGATGTGTTTTCTTTTAGTAGTTCTCAATTGTTTTTGTGTCCTTGTTCCTTCTTACACAAGGCAACCTGATGAAAGCTGCTAAGGCTAAACTGGCTTACGCACGCCAGGTGAGAGATTCATGTCTTCTGCCGCTGCCCAAGGAACGGTTGTTGCCACCGTTGTTGCTCATCGAAGGTGGCTTCTTGCCGAGGAAAACATCGGTGAGCACCGCCTTGGACTGCAGCGAGGCCCTCAGAATCTCCAAACCCTGTAAATGCATTTGCATCCAACAGTGAGTGAAACTGATCGATCAGTACATATGCACGGAACGCTACTGCACACTGCAGTCACCTCCTTGTAGCCGATGTGCACGGTCCTCTCCTGGAGCGTCCCGAGGTCCCTGACGGCGCAGGCGTTGAGCAGCGAGATGCTGGACACGTTCGACATCGGCGAGATCACCAGGTCGTCCGTCACCGTGTACGTCACGGCGCCCTTCACGAACCCTCTCCTCGCCGGCTCAGCTGGCGGTACCGGCGGCTTCTCCGGCGGCGACCCGACGAACTTGGGGTCCTCGGACATCTGGTTCCCGCAGTTGGGGCAGCGCGTGCCTTGCACCTCCGTTACGTACGCGCCGCAGCTGGAGTAGCTGTAGGAGTTGGGGCACACGTAGAACTTCTTCGGGGCCGGGGCCGGGGCCGGCGTGGGCTCCGGCGGCACGCGGAAGAGGAGGCAGCTGCTGGGCCCCGCCGCCGCGGGGCACAACGGGGTGGCGCAGAGGACGTCGTCCTTGATGCCGGGCGGGCCCGGGTGCACGTAGGTGTCGTCGAGCCTCTCGGCGCTGCCGTAGAGGTTGCCCATGCAGCCGGCCATGGACTCCTTCCCCAGCAGCGCGCCGGCCGGCATGGCCAGCAGGGAGAACAGGAAGTCCACCGTGTCCTTGCCGGCCTCCGCGAACACCACGCGCCGGCTGGATTCCACCAGCAACTTCATGGTCAGCGCGGTGGTGCTCGGCGTGTTTGTGCTGCCGGCGGCGGCTGCCATCTTGGACGGTTGGACCTCGATGACTAGCTACTTTGTCTGGCTACCACCAATTTATAAGCCGATTCCATCTCTTGGTGGAATGGAATAATAATCATCGCTTATTGATCTGGATAGAATTGATGTGGGCACCATGCGCCACTAGGCCTTGTCACTGCATTTTGCAATGGAATGGTATTCTCTGTCTTTCCTCCGAATAAAGGTACACAGCCTCACGTGCAATGGAATGGTATTCCCTGACTTATCTCTGAATAAAGTAGCACATATCCTCATGTGCCATAGAATTAGAGATATGAAGGCACGCCATCTAGGTGGCCTCCCAGGGTATCCACGTATGTTCCATTTAGTTGGTGTGTTAGATAGAAATTCCACGACTTAGACGAAGCGCGTCATAACCAGTCTTCCTCCATGCATTCGGCAGTGGATAGATGAAGCAAGTGAACGCATTCAATGAAGTAGATGAAAAATTGAATGACCATACATGTAAAGACAATATAAACTGTAGGTGTAATTGCATACAAAAAGTTACTACGATAGGGGAATTTACATCATTATGCTTTCACGTGTCCTTTACATTAAAAAAAGTTACTATGACAGGAGGAATTTACATCACATGTGCCTTCTCCTTTTACATTAATGAATTTACTATCAATAGATACTAGGCAGTAAATTTCCATGCATGCATGAGTGCCTCCCTAAGCTATCCAAAAATTCACTGAGTAAATTTGAAAGCACTAGACATCTTCACCTGTGCAGGATGGGTCGAAAGTATGTGGACACATTTAATGCCTCCCCTCCATGCTACCATCAGATAAAAACAAGTCGGGCAGGTGGATACATTTAATGTCTCTCCTCCTTATCATCAGATAAAAATAATTCACCGACCATGCAGGAACATTTGTACTTACACATGCATCCATGCATCTAAGAGACGGCTTGGGTTTTGTGCACGTTGCTCCCGAGGTGGTCGGTGGTTGGGGTTGGTTGCCATTAATACGACTACCATACTTGCATCTGCACCCATGCATGCAGAGGCGCCCGTTCCTCCTCCAACTCTTGCCTATATAAGCATGTGCCATCCATTGCTTGATCGTACCCCTCCCAGCCCCAGTGTCTCCATGTGTCCTCCTTGTAGTTCATATACGAGGAATCAGTAGCTATGGCCTTAGGGGCATCCGCAGTGGTGAGTCGACCCATCTCAGAGATATATGAAGGCATGCCATCAAGGCGGCCTCAGAGAGTGTCCACGTAGCCTCTATTGTCTCCTCCATATATGATTTATTTCTAGCGGTCCAGATGACAGCTCCTCTAGCTTAGCGCCACGCATGTCGTCCACCTCAAGACACTACTACAAAAACCCTTTGTAGGGGCGGTTTGCCCAGCCGCCCCTATGCAAGGGTCTCTACAAATCATGCATTTGTAGGGGCGGTTTTCAGGCCGCCCCTACAAATCGATTTGTAGGGGCGGCTGGTGATTGAACCGCCCCTACAAATCGATTTATAGGGGCGGTTCGTATGACTAGCCGCCCCTACAAATCTATTTGTAGGGGCGGCTTGTATTACCAGCTGCCCCTACAAATCGATTTGTAGGGACGGCTGTAGTACCAGCCGCCCCTACAAACAGGTATTTGTAGGGGCGGTTCAATCTAGACCCGCCCCTACAGTACGTTTTCCCGCAAAAAAAATTCAAATTTACAATTCAAGATCGCGTTGTCGAACGTCCCATGACCAACGTTCCGAACCTTGTTCGCGTTGCCGAACACCCCGCGACCAACATTCCGAACCGCGTTCGCGTTGCCGAACGCCCCGCGACCAACGTTCCGAACCGCGATCGCGTTGCCGAATGCCCCGCGACCAGCGTTCGCATTGTCGAACGCCCCGCGACTATAAGCACAAGAGTATTCTATAAACTACAATTACAAGTCCAATTCACAAGAATATATACAATCCATCATTAAATATATAAATTCCATACACATTGTTATCAACGTCCTAGAGCTAGCCTTTCAGTCTCACGAAGGTGTTGGTACTGAGGATTTGTACCTAACTCAGACTCTCGGTCATGGTAGGCGCCTCTGACGTGTACAATCTGGTCCAATATGAAGTTGCAAAGGTCGCCGATGAGCTCTAAGAGTTGGTCATCCTTGTATGGGTCTCTTTTCATTCTTTTCTCTTCTCTCCACTACAAGAGAACAAGTTTTGGTTTAGTATTTCATACCATTTATTAAGTTTTTATACTACGGGTGAAGGGGTTCAAACTTACCCTTAAGGGGTGTCTCCTGTAGCCACCAGTGTTACGCATTATAGAATATATATAGTATCCACAATGTACACTCCCAGGCTTCTGCTTGGGGCACTGTGTTTTGCATATGAAAATGTTAAGTAATGCTTTTGACAGCCATGTAACAGAGTACTGAAGAAGTAAGTTACACTTACCGCACATAGTGTTTTTATAGCCAGCTTTTCCTTCCTTGCTGGATCATGCCTTCCATGATGATTAGTGACATAGAACCTAAATGCCCTGTTCGAATTGTTTTAGCAAATACAACTTGTTAGTATCCAAAAGTGAACGTTACAAGTATGTATACAAATATATAAGCTAATGAGGATTGTCGATATGTATATGCCTTGAGAATCGATATGAAGTCTTTGTATGTCACCGTGTCCTTATCTAATGAATCAAAGACCCATGCCATGCTCCTCCCGACATCGACGGCTATACAAATCCAGTGGTTGCTGCATAGATTTAATCATAGAACTAGATAAGCTCTTTTGCATAGAATAAAATATATCGAACAAAGCTTTAAGTATAGAGTTGAGCTTACTCGAAGTTGTATGGTAGCCATATAGTAGAGTGTTGTTGCAGATTTTTGAAAGCCAGGGCAATGTATGCCGCCACCTTAAGTGATTCTTCCCTTAGTTTCGCCGTACGGATGTGCTCTTTCTCCCGAAGGGTCTTTGCAGCAGCTAGCTCTTTGGCATCCAGTGTCCACCATTTAGGGTAATAAAAATTTGTTTGGGCTATAGCTTGAGGGTCCACATACCCAGCTTTCACACTTGGCATTTGTTTGACAATGTGCACTTGCATTCTACAAATCACGGCGTGGGTTAGTTACAACAAAATTCAAAGATTACATTCATATTATATCGGGAGGATAAGGACTTACAGGCAACACGTGCGAATTAGATTCATCTCCATTTCTCCCAGGTGAAAGCATGTTTGCATGTCATTGAAGTCAAAGACAATTTTCTCGGCTGGGCTTCCAAATGTGCCGGTGGGGAAGCATGCTTGTATGATATCTATGCTCGTTGGGAGAACACGCAAGTACCAATCATGGAACCTTCTCATTCCAAGTGGTAGGCGCTGGATGTCCCGATTTGGTAGGAAGGGCTTGCCTCTTTCATATGTTTTAGGGCAATCCTTTGAACATTTGATGGCATCAACATTTGGATACTGCTTTGCAATTTGGTGGAGTTTGCTAGTGATGGCCTCCTCAGAACCCCGTGATGGGACTTTTTTAACTTGGTTCTCAAGCTTGAACTGGTCATGGGAATACCACTTGGACACCGATGAGACGTCTTTGATCGGAACATAAATTGGCCTTATGGTGATTGGATGCTTCTTTCGAAGTTCCCATTCAGGCACGTCCTCATCTTCTTGTGCTGCAGCTTCTTCAGGAGGCACTCGTTGTTCATGTATCGGCTGTGCTTGTTGAGAAGACGTGGTATCTCATGATGCACTTTCTCGGTACGAGCTGGAGAAGGTTGTGGCATCTCATCAGGCACATGCTCGCTAGGAGGCGGGGAAGAATGTGACATCTTAGGAATGTGGGGGTCACGAGACGGTGAAAATATCTCCCCGACCTCAACAACTCGCTCTAAATTTGGGAGAGGGGCGGCGGCGAAGAAGTAGTCAATATAATGTCCTGTTTGTGCCAGAGGATGAACTGCCCCATAACGTCTCCGAGTAACACCAGCCCCTCGAGAGTTGCGTAGTCTATCCTCCACTGCATGAACTCAGGCTTCACTGTATGCACCTCGACCCTAGTGTAGTCCGGTGGTATCTTATTATTGTGGTGTAAGCCACCGGGAGTATGTGCCACACCCGTTGCCACCTCCATCACAGTGTTCTGTTGGCTGCTGAGAAACACCAAGGTGCAACTAGTTGGTTACCGTATGCGATCGACTGGGGTTGTGGTTGCAGTGGAACCTTGGCTGCTAGGAACTTTCGAAGGGCTACCAACTAATGCCAGTTCTCCCGGCGACATCACTAATATCCGTGGCTCCGTAGACAGTCCTTGCTCCTCCAGAGCCTTCGCAACTAGAGCCTTCACTTGGAGCTCAAGACTAGTCTCCCGGTCTCAGTCATGTTTCTTGTACATGTGCCTGTCCTCTTCAAATCCTTGCTTCCATGTCGTCCTTTTCCCTAGCCCCCTGGTGCGACCTGTGTGCTCCTTGTTTTCCAAGCCAAGGCTAAGCTCGTCCCTCTCTCTGGAAGGATTGAATGAGCCCTTCTCCTTGTCTTCAGCATATTTCAGTATCCTTGATACCGCCTCTTGGGTCTCCGGCTTATCAAACTTAAGATTACTGCCAGATGATTCTGTACTCCTCGTATATATCCAGTTCCTTGAGTGTACCTTCAAATTCATCACATCGATATTCCTAGCAGCTGTGGCCTCTTCGTCCATCTTCCTAAACTGCTCTTTCTTGGCATAGTAGCCACCGAGGCCTATATGATGGTGGTGTTTGTTCCTCTTCACCAGCTCGGTGTTACGGGCACTGAGCTCCAATGCCTCTAGTGAAGTCTTCTGAGCCACGATCTCCTCCCATTGACTAGGAGTTATTTTGCCGAACTCGTTGAAGGGAGTTAACCCCTTTTGGATATACTTTGTGTTGAGCTCTGACCTCCAACGTCGGAATGACTCTCCCATCATCCTGATAGCATTTTTTACCAATTTGTGCTTACCCTCCGAAAATCTAAAATTGACCTTCAGCTGCCTATCCCATAGTGCATTCTTTGTGTTCTCTGGTACCTCTTTCCAGTTAGGGATTGCTGGGTTCAATTTATCTCTTACTAGGGCCCCGATCGCATTACAGAATTTTCCTCTTAATTCCTTTGGCTCAAGGATCTCCCCTACTGGCCCGACCTCCGTTATCACATAGCATGGCTTATTTGGATATAGATTTCCTTTTCTATCCCCTCGTTTCCTCTTAGGCTTGGTAGTCGAGGTTGTGTCTTGAGTTTGTGGAGCAGAGGCATCGTGATCCGTCTCTATGGCTGTTGCCTCTGCTCTCCTTTCCTCTACTCGGTCTTGTCCAGCGAGATGTCACGGACGTCGACGTCGTCTTTTTCGAGTTTCAGGAGAGACCTGTATATATGACTGGTCAAAGTGTTAGTAGAGGTAACACAGCCAAAGCTTTAGCAAAATTTACAAGCTAAGGCTTTTTTCCTACCTCCTCGTTTGGGTCAAAATCCTTGTCTAAATCTTCCTCCGTTGGCCTCCTTCTAGCTTCACGTGGGAAAGGATCCTCGGGACTTTCATATCCCTCTTCTGAGTCATCATCATCATCATCCTCTTCTTCTTCGCCTTCAGCAGCCTCTCCTTCGGGGCCTTCCTCCTCGTCACACTGCTTCTGAGTAAGCATCACTTCTAAATCCTTTTCTACCTTGTTATCGAACTATTCCTGAGTAAGCTGGTCCTCTAGTGCTTGCTCCTCAAGGGTTGGCTGCTCATCAGGCTCAGGGCATTGGGCTGCACTGTCTGGTGTCCACGACATTATTTTGCGCTTTGTTCTAATAGATGCAAGAAAGTGTGCTTTAGGTACGCGAGATGGTCTATAAACCAAAGTAGTCCTATAAAATAACAATATATAAAAAAACAAGTAGTAGCAGTAGTAGAGGCCTCAGAAACATGTCAATCATCATTTGATCATGAACTTGGAGCATCAAGGCATCATAACAGAGAAGAGAGGGGAAGGTAATGTATGGGCAGCTGCTAATGATGCCAAGTTCCTTACAAGTTCTTGATCATTAGCTCATATTCCATATAATGTATGGACTTGGACAATTTCATCATCGGCAAAACAAAGGAGAGGAGAGGGGAGATTTGGCAAAAAAAAGCAGGTGCTGCTTCCAAAACATAGAGGATAGGAAAGATGGCAACAAATAGAGGAGAGGGGAGATTTGGCAAAAAAAAAAGCAGGTGCTGCTTCCCAGAAAAAGCAACTTGACAATATAAGAACATCATATGCTTAATAAGTTTCGAACTTGATAAGCAGATCGGACAATCAGAAGTAGTAGACAGTAGTACTAGGGAAGTAGTAGAAGTAGTAAAAAAAGCAACAGCTACTTAGGAGAGGAGAGTAGAGTGGAGTAGAGGAGAGTAGTAGTAGAAGAGGAGTACAGAGAAGACAACAAGTACAGAGAAGATTAGTAGGGCGGCTGGTAATGATGCCAAGTTTCTCACAAGTTCTTGATCATCAGCTCATATTCCATATAATGTATGGACTTAGACAATTTCATCATCGGCAAAACAAAGGAGATGAGAGGAGAGGGGAGAGTTGGCAAAATAGGCAGCAGCTGTTTACCAAACATAGAGGATAGGAAAGGTGGCCAAGAAAAGCATATGAAGCCATAGAAGCATTTGCTCAGTGAGTAGAATAGATAGAAGAGCAACCAGCAGGAGCCATAGAAGAGAGAAGAGAGTAGATAGTAGAGCACCAACAACATTAGGCAAAATTTAGTTAAGACTAGTATCTAATATCCAGTGATAGAGCAACAAATAGAGTAGTAGTAGTAGAATTCAGTTAGAATTCAGTTTGGAGTAGTAGTAGAAATTGAAAACTCAGTTAGAATTCTTTGACATCACAGATCAGAACACTAAATCAAGTGTAAGCCGAGAAAATAGTAGTAGTATGAAAAGGAAACTAACAGTAACTTCACAAAAGCATATCTAGAGTTCTATTCCTCCAACAAACATGATCCTTAACATTCTAGAAAGATTATTAAGTTATCTAAAACTTCCTTATTATCATCTCAAGAGGATACAATAGATAACAAGACCAAACATCATGTACCAGCAAATCTGTTCAGATTTGGACAGATCTTGACATTAACTTTAAACACTCGTATCTAGAGTTCTAGACCATGAAAAGGTGTGTTCTTTAACATTTTAAAAAGCTTAAGAAAAGCACTACAACTCTTTTAGTTTCATCAAGAGGTGATTCATAGGTTATCTGCTAAACTGAAAGTTAACTAGAACTGAGCATTTGGACAACAACAATCCAGTCAAAATAAATCATAGCCAGAGTTGTAGACCATGGTAAATTATGTACTTAACCAATTTGGAAAGCTTAGGAAAAGCACTAGAACTACATAGTGTGCAACAAGAGCTAGTTTTGATGTTAACATGGTAGAAATACAAAAAATTGCAGAACTATATAGCACACGGTGAAAACCTGACAGTGACATCAAAAAAATCATATCTCCCAAAAATGGACAGCTCTATATGTATCTAGGACCAGAACAACTAGGATTAATGAGCTAATGAGCTGTTGCAAATGGCAGGAAACGAGTACAAGCACTTAAGACGGAGAAAAGCAGCAAGACAAGTACTCAAGTAGGATAGCTAAAATAAATCAAATGCAGTTCTTAATAAACAAGTTTGTTCTTTAGCTTCATCCATGTGCCACATCTTCTGCAAATGGGAAATAATACTATTAAGAATGTATAGAAACATCATTGCAAAGTGCCTTAGGTCTCAATTAATAACCCAAGTTCTCATCAAAGCTACTAATCAGTCCACAGATACCAACAGGAAATAGTGCTAATTAGACAGGGAGGATGCACTGAGGGGGTGTACTGATTATTAGCTAGCAAAATTGTAGACAACAATCGTAAGTAAGGTGCGGCTGCCGCACCTAAGGGTGCTCCTCCTGCACCTAAAAATCTAACATCATTGACCTAAGGCACTTTGCTCAGTGTGAATCAAAATGGGCATGAACATCATGTATAGTTCCCATTACTCTAGGCACTTTGCTCAGTGTGTAAAATCGAAATAGCCATCATCATGTCCAAGATAAGCATTAACAACTTCTACAATTGGAAGCCTATTTCAATTTTGAGCAGCAAGTAGCAAGCAGCAAGCAGAGCGGAGCAGTGGTGGATCCAAATTGGGGCATCCAATTGTACAAGCATGCCCAGTTGTACAAGCAAACCAATTTGCAGTATTGCATATATGTCGACAATGCACATATAACTGAGCACTGGTGGATCGGAGTGCTGGAGCAGTGAGCAGCATTCAACGAGCAGAGTAGTGGTGGATCCAAACCTATCATTTGTAGGGGGAGCTGTGGAGGAGCATGGACGCCGGTGGAGGAGCGCCGACACCGGTGGAGGACCACCGATGCCGGGCAGCACTGGCAACTTGCCCGCCCGTCGGTGGAGGTGCGCACACGCCAAACCCTAACGTGGATGGCGAAGAGCTCGGGGGAGGGAGCGAGGATGCTAGGGGGAGGAGCATGGACGGCAAAGAGCTCAGGCACTGAGGCGCTCACCTAGGGAGGGAGCACCAGGGGTGGATCAAGATGAGGCGGCGGTGGCGTGTTGGCTGGCCGGGGAAGGGAGCGAGGACGGCAGGGGAGAAGCGCGTTGACGGCGGAGAGCTCAGGCATCGGGGCGCTCGTAGGGTGAGGGAGCACCGCGGTCGCTCACCGGGGGAGGGAGCACCGGGCGCAGATCGAGATGGGGCGGCGGCGCGTGTCGGCCGGCTGGGGCTGTAACCCTAGCCATCGTGGTAGCTCGGGGATGTCGCGCTGTGGCCCAGGGGTGCAGAGAGGGGTCACCGGCGTTTGGAGAGGTCCGGGAGGGTGCAGCGGTGACGCGGGGCAGGGGGCCAGGTGCGGGACACCGGGGGCCGGGTGTGGGCGGGCGCGGGCGTGGGGCAGCTTGACGGCGTCGAAGGATGAAGACAGTGCCCAGATAGTCTGACTCCCGTGCGCCCTCTTATTTATACTTGGGACTATTTGTAGGGGCGGTTTCTGATCCAGCCGCCCCTACAAATTCATTTGTAGGGGCAGTTTCTGATCCAGCCGCCCCTACAAATGCATTTGTAGGGGCGGTTCCTGATCCAGCCGCCCCAACAAATAGTTTCTATTTTTTAAATTATAAATTCTATATTATTTTATCATAAAAACACAAATTAATATAAAAAATTATGTATATGCACAAATATAATATTTTGTATTATTCTATATATGAATAAATATATATATATAAACAATTGTAGTCAAAACAATATAAAAAAACAAAAAAAACAAAAATTAAAAATTTGAATTTTAAAACTTCGACTATAATTTTATGACATTAAATAAAATAAAATGAAAATGTTGTAAACATAAAAGTTGTATAACTCATCGACATGTACAACTTTTATTTTGGTCATCTTGTCATGTGACTTTGTTTGAACGATTCAAATTTTGAAATTTAAATAATTTCAACTTGAAACAATATTTTGAAAGAGTAAATGATTTCAGATGAAAAACTCATGAATACCAAAGTTGTAGAACTCATCAATATGTACAACTTTTATTTTGATCATATTTTCATTTGACCAAATTTGAATAGTTGAAATTTTGAATTTTAATAATTGGCAACTTCAAACAAGATTTGCAACTTCAAATAGAGTCATCTGGATGTTGCAAAGGATAGTCTCACACACATGCATAAATGTAGTCTCACACACATACAAAAATATGTAGTCTTACACACATACATAAATATATAGTCTCACACGCATCCATAAATGAAGTCTTACAAACACACATTTACATAAACAGTCCACGTTAAACAACTAGCTAGCCCGCTGTAACGACTTTCCCCTTGACACCTTTTCAATCCCATGGCAATATGTCTTTGGGGTGGTTCTTTTCCACAACACTGATCTTCTTAGGAAAGTCTATGAATAGCGGCATCTCATCGTAGTTATTGTAAGCTTCAACATCGTCCACGCCATCAACTCCAATAATGTGCTGTTTCCCGGAGGTAACCACGTGCTTTGTCTTCTTCTTTGGGGGAAGGTTACTTTGTGGGTCAGACATATAGAAAACTTGTGCGACATGTGAAGCGAGCACCCAAGGGTCATCTTGGTAGCCTAGATTCTCAAGGTCCATGACTCTTAATCCGATCTCATTCAGTTGGTGTTGTTTGATCCAGCGGCATCGAAACAAGGCCACCGTTATATCCCTTCCATAGTCAAGTTCCCATATCTCTTCAATGATGCCGAAGTATTAGATCTTTCACCCTAATCCATCGAGAGCCTCTATTCGAACGCCGCTATTTTGGTTCACATATTTACTATCCTTTGCGTGGGTATAGTACGTATACCCATTGATGTCATAATCATTCCAAGATGTCACTTGTCTCGATGGCCCCTCCGCCAACCTACTGATAGTAATAGAGTCTATCGTTTCTCCAGGCGGTATGTTTTGGTCCTTCAACCATGTAGTTAGTCATTGCTTGTGTTGTTTCATGACCCAATCATCCGAACGGCCATTTCTCTCCGCCATAATGATAGCCAAGTGTTCATCAATATACGGTTGCATCAGTTGTGTACTCTACAAGACACTGTAATGCGCCCGACTCACCTCTTTGTAATCATGGTCGATGAACACTTTTCTACCACTGGTGCCCTTCCCAGCCAGCCTACCCTTGTGACGAGAATCAGATTTACCAATCCCTTTCTATACTTTTAGGTACTCTTGACAACACTCGACAACTTCTTCAGTACTGTAACCCTCTATCATGGAGCCCTCTGGGTATGCTCGATTATGCACGTATCGACTTAGAACCGACATGAACCGCTTGTAGGACCACATTTCATGCAAGTAGCAAGGGTCAGGCGCCTATATTTGATGAACCATGTGAATCATGAGATATGGCATTATATCAAAAAAAGCAGGAGGTAAACACATCTCCAGTTGGTTTTGTGTCTCCACCACAAATTCATGTAGGTCACTTAGCTCTTCCTTGCCAATCGTCTTTTGTGAGATCTTCAAAAAGAAGTAGCACATGCGGGTGATGGCCATTTTCAAGAACTCTGACTTTATAGCCCTAATTGCAATAGGTAGAAACACTGTCAGCATCACATGGCAATCGTGAGCCTTGCAGTGTGTTATTGACAAGTCCTTCATCGACACTAGCTTCTTCACATTTTCTGAAAACCCAGTCAGGACTTTGATCCCCCTCAGGAAAGTGCATATAGCTCTCTTCTCATCTGGTGTTAGGTTGAAGCACGCCGTGGGCAGAGTGTATTTTCCATTAGCCTTAGGTACTGGGTGAAGCTATGGCATCACGTTTAGCTGCACGATGTCTTTCCGTGCTTTTAGACCATCCTTTGACTTGCCTGTGTCCATCAAGGTAGCAATGAGACTCTCAAAGACATTCTTCTGCACGTGCATAGCATCAATGGCATGGGAGACCTCCAAGTCTGGACAATAAGGCAGATACTGAAAGAAGATCAATTGTTCCTTAAAAGGTATGCCTTCGACAGGAGGTGTGCTTCTATCTCTATTCGTCCCATCTGGATTCTTCTTTCCATAGATGACGCGTATGTTTTTTGCCATTCTGTACACGTGTTCTTCGTTATGACGTCTCTCTGGAGGGGGTTCAATCTCCAGGGCGTTGTCATAAAAATCTAAAGAATAATTTGCTACGGTACTTGTGACTTGTCTTTAAGAAACGTCGGTTCCTTAGGTAAACTATCTTCTTGGATCCATCCAGGTACACCCATGTAGTACCATCCAAGCAAACCAAGCATCCCATCTTCCCTTTGATCTGTCTAGACAAAGCAAACAACGCGGGGTAATCATTGGTAGTAACAAATATTATTGCTCTACATATGAAGTCCTCCTTTTGGAATGCATCGTACATCTACTCCCCATGCCTCCATAGTCTCTCCATTTCTTGCATCAAAGGTTCGAGGAACACGTATATATCAATGCCTGGTTGTTTAGGGCCAGAAATAAGAATAGTGAGGAGATGGTACTTTCTCTTCTGACACAACCATGTTGGGATGTTGTACATGGTCAAGATCACTGGCCATGTGCTGTGGTCGCTCATCCTCTCATTGAAGGGATTCATTCCATCGGTGCTCAAGCCAAACCGTACATTCCTTGGGTCATCGCTGAATTCTTTGTGCTTCTCATCAAACCTTTGCCACTGACTACAATCAGCCGGGTGTGCAATCTTATCATCATCCACCTTGCGCTCATCATCCCACCATGTCATGAGTGCGGCTTCTTTAGGGTTTAGGAAGATACGTCTCAAGCGGTCGGTCACTGGCAGGTACCACATTACCAAGGCAGGAATTCTTCTCTGCTTTGCATCGTTGCCTAATGGAGTGTCCTCTAGGGGCTGAGATTCTTGTACCACCTTTTTTGTACCCTTCTTATTCCTCTTTTTCCCCATGGAGGCTTCATCCCCACCGTAAAGGTCATTGTTCTTGTACCAGTTGGTCCCACACCGGGGACATTTATCAAGTGACTTGAACGTTTCGCCATGAAAAAGTATACAGTGGTTGGGGCATGCATGGATTTTTTTCAACCCCCATTGTCAATGGACTTATGACCTTCTTCGTTTGGTATGTGTTGGTGGGAACTGAGTTTGGTTGTGGCAGCACCCATGACAGGAGATGCAATAGATCATTGAAACTACAGTCTAACCAGCCGTACTTAGCCTTCCGGATGAGCAGCTCAAGCACAAAACATAGCAATGTCCAATGTGTTGGACAACCCTTTTCAACACCATACATAGTCTTCTTCGATGCTTTTGTCACCCTTTCCAAATTTTCTAGACCTTTTGGGCTATTTAGTAAAATCTCTGGTCCAAGGGCTTGAATCATGTCCTCCAAATCATCTTCATCCCCGACACGTGCTCCACCATCATTATTGGCACCACCTTCGTCATTACCATCCCAACCACCAGCATCACCACCTTGTTCATTGCCAAACTCGAAATCCATTCGTGCATCAAGCTCTGCTGAATATTGGGACATGGATTCTATGGTTTCGTCGTCGTATTCCTCCTCATCCTCGTCGTTAACAATAACCGTTTTGCCATGATGAATCCACACTGTGTAGTCCTCAACAAATCCTCGCATAATCAAATGTGATCTGATGATAGTCACATCTGTCCATGCCATACGGTTCTTGTAATCTTTACATGGGCAAATAATTGTATCCTTATTCTCTTTTAATGTCGTTGCATGCTTCTTTGCGGCTTCAATAAATTTATCCACCTCTTCACGGAAACCTGCCTTGAACCTTAACGAACCATACATCCAAGAGTTCTTGTACTCCATCTTTTACAACAACAACAAAACAAACATTCAAGGACTACTTATTCAGATATATATAAAAATAAAACAAATTAATAATTACTTGAGAATAATTGTATATACTTCAGATATATATGAATATAAATCTAATATAATTACATGAAGCATACAAACACACCATGGTAAAGGAAAATTAATTAATGGCCCATTTATCCATAAATAATTAAAATACATATTTATTGATTACAATAAATAATTTCAAAGACAACAATTAGCAACAATTATACTTTACCCAATATCTTTCATACAAACCCTAGTCCAATTTCATCAAACATAAATTTACAAAAATGAAATTAATAAAAAAACCAAACCCTAGATCTAGATCCACGTGCACATGAAACATCCATAAAACTAACTAATTGTTCACTAAAATCAAGAAACATGGACCAAATAAGGGTGTGATCTTGTTCCCCTCCCTAATTTACCCTAGTACATTTAAAACTTGGGTCTAATTTGCTTCATAAATACCTCAAGCACCATAGAACAGAGGAAAAAACAAAACTCTAATTACTCACTAACCAACCATTAAAACTTCAAAAAAAAAGTATGGAATGACATTTTCTTACCTTCTACAACCTCTCCACCAAAGGATTTGAGACCAAAACCTTCCCCTTAGTAGAGCAATTTTTGGGAGGTGCCCAAGGCCTCCCCACCTTTCTTTCACGTGTTGGAGTGAGTGACCCGAAGAGGAAGAAGGTGCTGCATCTGTTTTATATGGGGGGCATTTGTAGGGGCGGCTGGTGATTGAGCTGCCCCTACAAATCGAAGCTATAAATACGGGGCCATTTGTAGGGGCGGCTCAATCACCAGCCGCCCCTACAAATACCATTTCCAGGGACGGCTGGTGATTGAGCTGTCCCTACAAATCAGACCCCATTTGTAGGGGCCGCTCGTAATACCAGCCGCCCCTACAAAAAAATCGAACCATTGCTAAAAATCATTTTTTACGTAGTGAGAGTCTGGCAAGCATGCTCTATCGCTTCAAGGGGCCCACCATTTATTCTACCCAAGGCATTTATTCTACCAACCAAGAAAGCATTGACACTATACCTCTATTGGACGCATGCAAACTTGAAATAGGCACACACGCATGCATGCATTACAGCATTAGCACATACATTTAATTCCCATGCGCTCATGTCTTTGTCTTTCGAGTAATATCTCATGTGTGGCTGTGTCATTTGAGTAGTAATTTTTATGGTTGCATCCACATACATGATAATAAGTAATACTCCGTATGTGTTAAACTATGTGTGCCCAATTAAGTTAACTCTAGCTCTCACTATTTGTTGGGATAGTTACGGTAATGTGTATGGGTGACTGGCCCATTAGTATAGATACTCTACCTTTTTTAGTGTATGGTGTAGTTACTCTACCGTTTTTTTAGCATAGTCACTCTACCTTTTTTGAAAGGTAATTACTGTACCTTAGTCTAACCAGTGCATTAGGAATTTAGATTAGTTGATTCGATGCCAACAAAGTCTCTTTAGTAGATTAATCTTACTTGCTCCTTGTATTAGGCATGTTATTGATTTCGTTCTTTGTGTTAATACATGATGTTTTGGGTTGTTGTACGCCTGGTTAACTTAATTAACCAAACCTCATTTGTATGGCTGCAGTGATTAAAGGCATGCATGCATACTTGAGTGAGAGTGCGCATATGCATGCAGTCGCATGTGCATGTGCATGCATGCATGCCTGCTGGAAACAGATGCTCATTATTGCAGCGAAGCGAGTACTCCCTCCTCGGTACTCAAAAATAAAGTTGTTTTGGACAAGGCTTGGATCTAGGAATATAAATCATGAATAACTTTTAAGTTGTTGAGTTTAGAAATGTGAATGCCATATAAATAGATTTATCTTCAAAAATACTTTCATAAAAATATACATATATCACGTTTTGATAAATATTTTTATAAAAATAAGGAGTCAAAGTAATACTTTGTAGACCGTGTCGCTATCCAAAACAACTTTATTTTTGAGTATGGAGTGAGTAGTTGAGACTGTTGGCATTAATGAGCTTCTTGCACCCAGCAATTGCAATAGACTGAAGTGTCTGTTGCACCTAGATATAGATAATTTTTTACCCATACAATGATGGTAAGAGGGACAAATTTGTTCGTAGCAAAAAAAACTAATTGAATAAAATATGTCGTAAGTAAGTCACCCGCAGAGAAGCACGGGCAGGACAAATTTGTTCGTATAAATAAAAAAGAAATTCAAACAAAATATGCCATAAATACGTCACCCACGGCGAAGCGCGGGCACAAGTGGCTATTAATATACAATGTGTTGCGACGTCAAATCATAGTATTATTATCTCTATTTTAGAATGTACAACATTGTTGACTTTTGTACAGATCGAAAAGTCAACAATGTGTTGTACCACCTGCCGATGGTGAGGAGATGCTGATCTTGCGTATGTAGCTAACAAAAAGTCTAGAAATGTACTCTTCCGCTTGAAGCAACTGATACCTGTGTACAGATCGAAAAGGAGGCTTCAAACTTGATAGTAAAAATAAAAGAGGTTAACAAACACCGCATTTTACCGAGAAAAGTTTTTTGTGGACCAAACTTTCATTAAGCAACAATAATATTATTAGCACTATCAAGGACAAATGACAATGGCAAGGAAATACTTATAGTACATATGTATTTACCAAAAGGTTTAGGAACTGGGTCTGTGTCCTTGAAAGAGTTAAAAGGAACTAACAATCAGAGTCTTGTATTGTTAAATGGTGCGGAAGATACTATGAAGCAATCATGGATGGAAAAACTATTACTTGCTACGGAAGGAGTCAGGGAACAACTAATTGTAGGGAGATGATGTGAAAAGGCAGCTGGTGGAAAGCAATCAGCCTAGGAAAATATTGAAGGATATACATTATTGAATTGAGTATGGTGCCCATACATAAGTGGAGAAAAAAAAGCAACCTACTGGAAATGCATAAGAAAATATTTTGACAATTCACAGAACCTCTTAACATTCTCTACCTCTCCCAAGGGTACTGAAACACTCTGTATTGAAATTGACTAACATTAAGGTTAGAAATATACTCCTATGAATATCATAATATTCCTCTTGTCATATCATCTGGACTGTAATATTTAATATGTTGTTAGTCATAGCATCTCCAGACGATGCATATACATGAAACAGTTTTGCCCTCACCAATTGAACTCATACATATACGTATTAGAGAAGAGGAACACTAACATCACCTTTCTTCTATGAAGCTAGGAATTTTATTATGCCATCATCACCAAGCAACACAAATAATGTGCATCTATTGTTGCAAACATCGAGATACTGAATACACATACATGAACATTATTAAATTTCTAGCAGCACTAAGCAGTGGCACCCGGTGTTTTGTTGCATTTCTGTATATTCATCCCTAAGGAAAATAGTGTAAGCCACAAACAATGTAACACGGCAATAACTTGGAATCAGCTGTGGAGCCTGATGGGTTGCATGCCTGAACTTGCAAAACACGACATGAAAAACACACACATGTTCACATGAGGCTCGATAAAAATAAATTTTTCGTTTGTACAGCAGGTCCACATGGACATCAATCGAAATAGGCTGTCAGTAGATATAATAATTTACAGGTTAAGAAATGGTGGGTAAAGCACTTTATAGGCTAATGTTACCTTCACATCATGATGCATCTTGGACGCCAATGCTGCGGTCTGTTTGATTGAGATGAGGAACCATGTATGTTTTATAGCCCTGCATCACAACAACAGAAACCACCTTTGGCAGCTTTGTGCAAGGTCATGTCAATATAGCATCTTTAATTATCCATGAAGATAACGAAATCAACCGAATGCAAGGAAATAACTCAACTTATTTGTAGAACTTTACCCACCTATGCAGACATTCCAATTTGTGAGACTGAGACATACAAATTGCGTCATCCCATCAGTAGAGGAAGAAAATAGGGAACTTAAAAGCAGTAAACGTATTCCCAAGGAGCGATACTGTTGACACAAAAATGTGACAATGCATGCAACACACAGCAAGCCGGAAAGATCTATTTGGAGTAAGCCCGGAGATTCGCTTAGCATCAAACACAGGATTGGTCGGTTTCGAGACCGAAGGCGTGCCAGTCAATTTGACCCTGTAATTATCAAGGAGAGAATAATCAGTAGTTTAAGGTGGAATATGTCGGTGTTGCACCAGACAGTTCCAATACGTGGCCAGATAGCTGATGTATAAGGCTATCGACTAAAGAGTCGATATCCAGCATGTCCATGAGTAAAAATATATTGAAATAGAAGCAATCGGCCATTGTGGAATGATGATAGCATGAGGATAATGAACCATATTCATAGATCATGATGATTTAATAAAGGCTAATCAACCAAAAACAAGTAGAATTGTAAAAGCCTTTGGTAACCGATGTTCATAGATCTAGCATGGAAGCGTAATCTATCGGCTAAAATAGCCGATCCAGGTAAAAAAATGATTATAGCATGTGAGCAATTAACTGTCTATTAGTATAAATGAATCTACAAACACTCTAAATCTAATCTGTTACCATCAACAGTGAGGTTCGACCAGATCGATACAACTATGATAATGATAACAAACTAAAGCCAAAAAATCCATAAAACCATCTATATATTGACAGGTTCATGAAAAACATGCTATACGTGTGAAAGCACGGGCGAATCAGCTAAAATAGCCGATGCATGCATAGCAAACAAACAGAGTACATATCTCGATCATGAACAAAACATTAATCGATAATCTCTAATCTAAAGTCTTACCAGTGAGGTTCGACCGGATCGATGCAGCTATGATAGTGTCATTAGATTAGATCATTAACTAGTGAGTTTATTCAAGATTGAAACATGTCTTTGGATGCATACTATGTTTGACTGGAATAGAGATAAAATAGTCGATCTAGCAGAATTAAGCCATTGATTATAAGATTTGAAGCATGATCAGATTAGAGGACGACCAATTAAGATGATATGATGCCGATCTATCTCTATCTCAATCGGGTGATTTTGTTATGATTAATAGAACATTAATTATAGCAAAATCGGTAACTGGTGAATCAACCAAAAATAGTAAGGAAAATCTTACTAATCTTAGCAGATTCGATAACTGGTGATATTGTATTAAACAAGTTATTTAACACAAGATCGATAACTTTGATCTATATTATGATTTGTAAGAGATCAATCAGCTGATGCAGCCTTACAAATTACGACACAGATCGATAACTAACTTATATTATAACCCGTAAGAGATCAATCAGCTGACAGACAAGTCAGAGGTCAATCAGTTGATGTAGCCCTGCTTGTTGAAGAACTCGCCGAGATCTACATTACTTCTACTCCTAAGAGTAGGCGTGAAGCCAAAAAAGTAAAGACTGATTTTGATTGATTGTGGATATCAATTACAATTTGCGGTGACCCTTTATTTATAGGGTTGCTGGACTTTGCGTACAAAAATACAACTCATACAAGGATGTCACGTATCTAACTTGCAAGGCGATCTGAATATAATATTCCTATTCTCATTCTGGATGCTTGCCGTACTTTATTTTTCTTTCTCTTCCTTGCACGTGAATTGTTTCAAGCTTCACGTATATACGAAGATATGTCATTTAAATTTCCTTGCGCAGCCCGACTAAATAATATTAAAAACACTTCCTTTCCTAAATATTTATGCCAGACTCTTCCTTTCCTATCTCCTTCTTGCTTCCTTTTCTATCCGGCCAGCTTGTCACGACTTTAGCCAAAACCATCGCGACCATATCTCTTTTAGAGCCTCTCTTGTTTATTTTGATCAACTTTGTTTACACGTGCAGGCCTTCACTTTCTTGTAGAAATCTATTTTATTTGGCCATGCATCGGCCAAACAAAAGCACGTAGCTAGCTGCAGCACAAATACATTGCACGGCCCTGCGCGCATATAGAAATACATGTATGGCAAACCTTCATAATTCCATCGGCAAGCTCCGATAGATATTCTTTTTCTGTTATAAATTCTCCACCGCTTGCCGAATAAAACATGTGCTCGTTATTCATTCAGAATTCCATTTGGGAGCACCTCCAATAGACGTGTCTGAATACTCGACCAACATAATCTCTTTCTATTAGTTTCCAAATCATAGTCATGCATCCTGGAATCTGCTGTCTTTAACTTATTATTCATCAAATTGTCGGCTTTCTTCTGTAGACTTTATTGGCAACAAAATTACCAAGTTTTGGTGTCAACACTGACTTTGTTTTTGAAGTTCGTAAATGAACTTATGCTGTCCATGAGCTCAAATTTAGGAAGGAATGCTGTGAGACCCTGAAACGAAGTTGGCCTAAATCTCAGCCTTGAGCAGAAGTACAAACTAACACAACCGGTGACCATTTGATACATTAATAGTATAAGGGGTAGGGAAAACACTGCCTTGCCTCAATTCCTGTGAGTAGCCCCCGCCCCCCCCCCCCCCCCCCCCCCCCCCCCCCTGTTCCAGCCTAAATTTCCACATCAATTGGCTCGGCAAGTCGCAGTATTTGTCTGACAAAAATGAACACGCACCAATCACTTCATCAGCACCTATACTATCTGAATAACTAATGTGTGAAGGGAGAACAAACGCACTCAATCTGCCTGGCGCGGTGGAACGTGAGGCGCTGAAAGAGCCGCTCCGCCGACAGCAGTGTCCGCCCGCTAAGTGTCCGTCGAAGCAATATCATTGCGACACAGATAAAAGACTCAATCATATAACTGGTTGGCCCGAGGACTCTCTGCACAGGTGAGCAATCCCTCTGCTCACCAGCACTCTCACACACTCACACTAGGCTAGAGGTCGAAGAAGAGGTGAGCACGGCGTACACACACGAGCTCCAGCGTTGGCTGGACTCTGCTTCCTGGATGTGGTGAACGGAACTGCTGAACAACTATTGCTATGCTAGCTGATATATACAACTCTAACTGTACCTTGCCAGGTACAAGGGTAGTTGGCAAGTACTCCAACCCCTCAACTACTTCTATCTAATCCTAGTACACAGACATGTCATATTGCCATGCTGCTACAGTGACTAGATGTGACAGCAGGGCTGACTTCTGTGCTAACCCCCGTTGCACGGGTACAAAGATGGGGAGCAGCAGATTATTTCTAACAATTCTTCCTCTAATCCTGCTGCTAACCCGATGCCTTGATCTCCACCATGCCAATCATCTTCTTCAGCTCAAAGAACCAAAGCCGTCTGAGTGACTTGGTGAGGATGTCAGCGAGTTGCCAACCAGTTTCGACGAACTCGATGACGATCTGCGCTCCATCGATACAGTCCCTGAGAAAGTGGAACTTGATGTCGATGTGCTTGCTCTGGTCGTGGAGGACCGGATTCTTGGCGAGGGCGATGGCAGGCTGCTTGTCCACCAACAGTGCTAGTGGACGAGCTTCCTCGCCGGTCAGCTCGCCCAGCAGCCGGCGCAGCCACACAGCTTGGCACGCCACTGTGGCCACCGTCACGTACTCCGCCTCGCACGTAGACAGTGCCACCAGCTTCTGCTTCAGCGACAGCCATGAAATTGGGGCCGACCCAAGGAAGTCGAGCACGCCAGAGGTGCTCCGCCGTCTGTCGATGTCGCCCGCCATGTCTGCATCGCTAAAGACCGTGAGCCACAGCCCACTTCCGCCGCTAGTCTTGGGGAAGATGATCCCCTGATCCATCGTTCCCTTGACGTAGCGCAACAGTCACTTCACCGTGGCCCAATGATCCTCTCGGGGATCCTCCATGAAACGGCTGACATAGCCCATGATGAACGCAATGTCCGGCCTCGTATGGACTAGGTAGTGCAGTCCACCAACGATGCTCCGGTAGAGTGTTGCATCTACCTTCGCCGTGGTGCTGGCCTTTGTCAGCTTTAGCCGCTCCTCCATCGGAGTTACGCATGGCTTGCAATCCGCCATGCCGCTCTTTTCCAACAGCTTCACCGCATACATGCTCTGACTGAGCGTGAGCGCCTCCTTCCCCTATTTCACCTCGAGGCTGAGGTAGTAAGAGAGCGCGCCAAGATTGCTCATTCGAAAACGAGCCGACATCTTGCTCTTGAAGCTATCGATGTCCTCCGCACGCGCGCCAGTGACGATCAAGTCATCCACATACACGCTAATGATGAGTTCCTCCTTCCCCCGTCACCGCGTGTAGAGTGCATGCTCTGTTGCGCAGCGCGTGAACCCAAGCGCGCCCATCGTGGCATCAAGCTTGGCGTTCCATGCCCGCGGGGCCTGCCGTAGCCCGTAGAGCGCCTTGCGCAGTCAGAGCACCTTGTGCTCTGCTTCCTTGACGGCGAATCCCGAAGCTTGCCTAACGAAGACTGTCTCCGTCAGCTCGCCATTGAGGAAGGACGATTTTACATTCAGGTGATGGACGCGCCAGTCCTTTGCCACTGCTAGAGCCAGCAGCAGTCAGATAGACTCCATACACGCCACCAGTGCAAAGACTTTCTTGAAGTCGATGCCCTCACGCTGGACGAAGCCACGGGCGATGAGACACGCCTTGTGCTTGACGATTGCGCCGCGCTTGTCCCACTTCACCTTGTACACCCACTTCAGCCTAATCGGATGGCATACTAGAGGCGGATTGATGATCTCCCAAGTCTCGTTCTACACGATCGCCTTCATATGCTCCAGCATCGCTTGTCACCAATTAGCGTCGCGCTTGGCCAGCGCGAACGTGGGTGGCTCCTCTGCACTGACAAGAAGCAGCTCTGGATCATCGAGCAGCCGACTCGCCAGGCCCGAGGCCCCTACATTGCCGACGATGTTATCCAACCTGCGAAATCGCACCTCCTCGCCATCGTGGAAGGCATCCATGAACTCGCTGATGTCGCTTGGAGGAGAGGTGAACTCGATCGGTGTCGATGAAGGAGTCCCCTGTTCTGCCGGAGTGGTCGGCACTATTGCTGGAGTGGTTAGCACCGCTGCTAGACCACTTGGCACCACTCCTGGAGCGCTCGGCACCGCTGTAGGACCGCTCGGCACCACTCCTAGAGCTCTCAGCACCACTATAGGACTGCTCAGCACCACTCTTGGAGTGCTCAGCACCACTCCTAGAGTGCTCGACATCACTTCTGGAGTGGTCAGATCCACTGCTGGAGTAATTGGCTCTACTGCTGGAGTGGTCGGCACCTCCTCTCTAGCGTCTCCACCACCATGGATGACTAAGTGCTCGACGATGAAGGTGCTGCTGAAGCTGCCAGCTTCCCCCATGCTAGACCCTCCCAGTCCTAGACCGCCTTCTCATCGAACACGATGTCGCATGAGACAACCACCTTGCCTCCTCATGGGTCGTAGAGCCAATACGCCTTGGAGCCCTCCTCATAGCCCAGGAGCACCATCGGTGTGCTCCTGTCTTCTAGCTTGGTAAGGAACGACTTTGTCTTCTTGACGTGGCCGATGCAACCGAACGTCCTGAGGAAAGTGACACACTTGGGTTGCGCCCGTACCATGCTTTGAACAGCGTCACGCCCTTCATGGCCTTTGTGGGCGCGTGGTTGAGGATGAACATAGCCGTGGTCATCGCCTTACCCCAGAATTGTGTCGGCATGCTCTTGGCCTTCATCATGGATCGAGCCATGCCAACCAATGTCTGGTTCTGCTACTTTACCATGCCATTCTGCTGCAGCGAGTATAGCGTGGTGTGGTGTCGCACCACACCCTGATCCACGCAGTACACGGCGAACTCCACCAAAGTGAATTTGTCGCCATGATCTATCCCCAGCATGCGTAGCTTCTTCTAGGACTCTACCTCTGCCCGCGCCTAGAACCTCTTGATCACATTCGCCGCCTCGTCCTTGCTCGTCAGGAGTTGCAGCCACATATAGCAACTGCAATCATCCATGAGCAGAAGGAAATACCGCTGCCCACCATGTGTGGCCGGCATGATTGGCACGTAGAGGTTGCTGTGGATGAGCTCAAGGGCATCCGCCATGCGATACTTGGCCACCTTTGGGAACGGCAACATCCTCTTCACGGCCATGCAGCTGTCACATAGCTCCCCTGCGTGCTCGATGTAGGGCAGCCCTCGGACCATCTTCTCCAGCCGACCGAGTGCATCGAAGCTGAGATGTCCAAACTGGGCATGCCACAACCATGGCTCCTCGGTGTGCCGCACTGCTAGGCACACCGGCTGCTCCACCTTCAAATTGAGCAGGTACAATCGATTATAGGAGCATTTTACCCTGGTGAGAAGATGCCGCTCCCGATCATGGATCTTAAAGATCCCGCTCTTGATCAGTACCTTGCACCGTGCTTGTCCAGCTGCCCGATGCTGACGATGCTCGAGCATAGCTGTGGGATATAGTACACATCCATTAGTGTGTGGTGCTCGCCATTCTAACACTAGAAGATGACGGTGCTGTGGCCTCAAATCTCCACCTTCGAGCCATCCCCGAACCGCACTGACCCCGTCATGCTGCCATCTACATGTGGTTGCTAGCGCCGGACTCTAGGTACCACCTCTGCTCCACCTCGCCGCCCACTTGTCCGAGATGGACTTGGGCGCGTGGATCGTCGAGGTCGATGGCCTACGATGCAGTCCTCTGCTCTGCAGCCACCATCTCCTCTACTTTCTCCTTTGCCTTGATGTCGTGCAGCGCACAGAACATCGCCATCAGGAGAGTTGGCTCATTGTCGTCCACCTGAGCCAGGTGAGCCTCAGTCTTCTTCTTCTTCTTCTTTAGGTTTAGGCACTCCTTGGCCTAGTGGCTAGTCTTCCTACAGCGGCGGCAAGTGTCTCTGCCCAGGGGCTCGCCATCCTTCTTCTTATACTACTATGGGGCCTTGCTGCGGTGCTTGCCATCGCCGCCGCGGCTGAAGAAGGCTTCCCCGGACTGCTTCTCCCGTATCCGAGCAGTCCACTCCTCTGTCATCAGCAGCTTGCCGCCGATCGATGTTACTATGCGGTCGTTCACCGCCCACAGACTAGGATTGCCTCCAGCACTGAGCAGTCCTCCTCTTCATCCTTGGTGCCCTGGTCAACCGCCTTCTAGAGCCGTCAGGCTCTGAGCTTGACCTTCATGGTCACCAACAACTTGCCATAGTTGGTCCGAGTGAGGACCGGCCACTTGGCTATGCCAACATACTGCATAGTCTTCTAGATGACCACCTCGTGATGCACCGGAGACCGAGACTGCCGTGGTGATTTCCTGCCACCGCCCTGACTGTCGTCGCCCTCCATCATCGCAGGCGAACACCCACCTCGGCTCTAATACCACTTGTTGGCCCGAACTCTCTGCATAGGCGAGCAATCCGCTCACCAGCACTCTCACACACTCATAGTTGCTAGCAAGTTGGGCATATAGAGCAGCAATGGAAGAACAAGAAATCACATGCTAATGTGTCCTCAATCAAATTTGATTCTTGTTATTTGCTTACTAAGGGCACCAATGGTGTGAAGGCTAAGTTCATTGGTGCTCCCATTGTTGGCCCAAAGAAGAAGGCAATTTGGGTGCCCAAAAGCTTAGTAACTAACCTTCAAGGACCCAATAAAGTTTGGGTACCTAAAAGAAATTGATTTGCTTTTGTAGGTCAATTATAAAGCCGGAGGAAGGCATTGGGTGCTTGATAGTGGGTGCACTCAACATATGACCAGAGATGCAAGAATGTTCAACTCAATCAATTCAAGTGGCATTGGTGATTATGATAGTATCACATTTGGTGACAATAGCAAAGACAAGGTCAAAGGACTTGATAAGATTGCAATATCCAATGAGTTGAGCATATCAAATATCTTGCTAGTAGATAGCTTGAACTTCAACTTACTATCCGTAGCTCAATTGTGTGATCTTGGATTTAAGTGCATATTTGGAATAGATGATGTTGAGATCATTAGTGTAGATAGTTCAAATTTGATCTTCAAAGGCTTTAGATATGAGAACCTCTATCTAGTTGATTTCAATGCTAGTGAGACACAATTGACAACATGCTTATTCACCAAATCTAGCATGGAATGGTTATGGCATAGAAGGCTTGGTCATGTTGAAATGAAACAATTAAATAGATTGATTAATCATGATCTAGTTAAAGGCTTGAAAGATGTGGTATTTGAAAAGGACAAACCTTGTAGTTCTTGTCAAGCCGGCAAACAAGTTGGTAACACCCATCCTAAGAAAAAGCATGATGAGCACTAGCAAACCATTTGAGTTGTTGAACATGGATTTATTTGGACCAACCACATACACTAGCATTGGTGGAAATAAATATGGTTTTGTTATAGTGGATGATTTTACAAGATATACATGGGTATTCTTCCTTGTTGACAAAAGTGATACATTTGCTACATTCAAATCTTTTGTCAAGAGATGTCATAATGAATTTGAAACCACTATCAAGAAAGTGAGAAGTGACAATGGAAGTGAGTTTAGAAACACTAGAGTTGATGAGCTTTGTGATGAGTTTGGAATCAAACATCAATTCTCGGCCAAATACACTCCACAATCAAATGGCCTTATTGAGAGAAAGAATAGAACACTCATTGATATGGCAAGGTCTATGCTTAGTGAGTATGATGTAAGTCATTCATTTTGGGCCGAATCTATCAACACGGCTTGGTATTGTAGCATCCGACTCTATTGTCACCCAATGATGGAGAAGACACCATATGAGTTTTTGAATGGAAGAAAGTCCAACATTGCATATTTTAGAGTATTTGGTTGCAAATGCTATATCTTGAAGAAAGGCACTAGATTGAGCAAGTTTGAAAAGAAATATGATGAAGGCTTCTTACTTGGTTACTCCACTACAAGCAAAGCATATAGAGTTTGGAACTTGGCTAGTGGTACACATGAGGAAGTCCATGATGTTGAATTTGATGAAACCAAAGGCTCTCAAGATGAAGATGAGAATCATGATGATGTAAGAGGTCTACCATTGGCAAATGCAATGAAGAACATGAATATTGGTGATATTAGGCCAAGAGAAGTGATTGAGATTAAAGATGACAAAGATCAAGTGCTCACTTCTCCCATTGTGCAAGCTAGTGGTTCTCATAGGCAAGATCAACATATGGCTAGTTCATCTCAATCCAATGATCAAGTTAGTACAATCAATCAAGTTCAAGTGCTCCAACCAACCAATATTGCAAGAGATCATCCCATAGATCAAATAGTTGGTGACATTAGAAGTGTTGTGCAAACTAGATTAAGATTGGCATCCTTTTGTGAATATTATTCATTTGTATCATCTATTGAGCCAACTAAGATAGAAGATGCCTTGATGGACGTTGATTGGGTTAATGCTATGCATGAAGAAATAAACAACTTCACCCGCAATCAAGTTTGGGAACTTGTTGAGAGGCCAAAGAACTACAATGTGATTGGTACTAGATGGGTCTTTCGCAACAAGCAAGATCAAGATGGCATAGTTGTAAGAAACAAAGCAAGATTGGTAGCACCAGGATATACATAAATTGAAGGTCTTGACTTTGGTGACACATATGCACCGGTTGCAAGACTAGAAGCAATTAGAATCCTATTAGCTTATGCTTGTGCCCACAACATCAAGCTCTATCAAATGGATGTGAAAAGTGCATTTCTCAATGGATATATCAATGAGTTGGTGTATGTTGAGCAACCTCCTGGTTTTGAAGATGACAAGAAGCCCAACCATGTTTACAAGCTCAAGAAGGCATTGTATCATTTGAAGGAAGCACCTAGAGCATGGTATGCGAGGTTGAGGGACTTTCTCCTCTCTAAAGGGTTCAAAATGGGAAAGGTTGACACCACTCTCTTCACCAAAAGGATAGGAAAGGACTTGTTTATGTTGCAAATTTATGTTGATGATATCATATTTGGATCAACCAATCAAGAGTTTTGTGAAGAGTTTGGAAAAATGATGACAAGTGAATTTGAGATGTCCATGATTGGAGAGCTTAGTTACTTCCTTGGTCTTCAAATCAAGCAAATGAAAAATGGCAGATTTGTAAGTCAAGGCAAGTACATCAAGGACATAATCAAGAAATTTGGATTAGAAGAAGCAAAAGAAATTAGCACACCCATGGGAACAAATGGACATTTGGATAGTGATGCTAGTGGCAATAAGGTGGATCAAAGTTATATCGGTCTATGATTAGAAGTCTACTCTATGTGACCGCTTCAAGGCCGGATGTCATGTTTAGTATATGCATGTGTGCAAGATTCCAAGCCTCACCAAGAGAAAGTCATTTGAAGGCAACAAACAGAATATTGAGGTACTTAAAACATACACAAGATGTTGGATTGTGGCATCCCAAGGGGTCTCAATTTGAGTTGATTGGATATTCGGACTCTGACTATGCGGGATGCAAAGTGGATAGAAAGAGCACATCGGGCACATGTCAACAATTGGGAAGGTCACTTATATCTTGGTCATCAAAGAAGCAAAATAGTGTAGCACTATCTACCGCCAAGGCCCAATACATATCTACTGGTAGTTGTTATGCTCAATTACTTTGGATGACTTTAGAGTCAAATTCAAACAAGTGTCATTACTAAGTGACAATGAATGTGCAATCAAGCTCACCAACAACCCGGTTCAACATTCAAGAACAAAGCACATTGACATAAGGCATCATTTCATAAGAGATCACCAAATGAAAGGTGACATTGCACTTGAGAGTGTTGGCACCGATGATCAACTTACCGACATATTCACCAAGCCACTTGATGAGAAAAGGTTTTGCAAGATTAGGAATGAATTGAACATACTTGACTTCTCCAATATGAGTTGATGCACACCCACATATATGACATGCCTCTCCTTCGAGCAAGACATGGTAAAAGTTGTTTGGCATGCATACATCCATTGCTAAGGACTTGTTTAGTGCATCTAGTCATACTTTGCACTTATTAGGCTCATACACTCAAAATCAAATGATTTTAATGCTTATTTGATGCCACTATTGCTTCTATGCTTCATATGATCTAATGGTAACATATAACATGTTTATGGTCTTGTGAACCTAGTGTTTGATCTAGAAAATGAGCTAAAAGTGTTTAACTCAACATTGCCAAGATAACCCTTACAAGAGGTGTGAAGAAGTTTGCCATTGGTTCAAACCGAGTTAAATATCTTAAGCAAGTGCTCTAGATTGAACCAAAATTGAAACATGCCCCCTCTCACCCCATTGATTGACTAACTCAATTAAAATTTGAGCCATATTTTTTATGGCAATTGATGACAAAGGGGGAGAGATTAGTCACAAAGATATAGAGATTCCTTTAAAAAGATTGCATAACAACAAAAGGGGAGAGATATGACAAAAGAAGGGGATCAATTAAAATTTGAGCACACAAGTAGGGGGAGCAAGCTCATAAACATGTTCGTTGCATTTGGATGTGCACTTACATATGGTTGCTCGCATTGCACAAGTTGTCAAATTCAAGATTTATGCTTGTGTGGTGTATGCTAGTAGTAGAACTTGATTGATGTTTTGAATACTAGCATGCTTAGGTAGCTAAATATATTGGCCCTGTTCGCTTCTCTTATAATCCATCTTTTTCAGCTTGTTTTTTCAGCCAGAACAGTATTTTTCTCTCACAACAAATCAGCCAGAACAGTATTTTGTCTTGTTTTTTTAGCGAAGCGAACGGAGCCATTGTTGCTTTCACAAGTGGTACTAGAACCTTGCTTCTAATGTTGATCTCATGGGGTTTCTAGTTTGTATTTATTTTACAAGTGATTTTACAAGTGATATCTAGCTAACCATGGTGCCAAGGATGGTGTATATTGGCAACTCCGATTGGTATCACGCTTCAAAGGTCCATTCTCTACACCTTAGCATAATTTGGTAGTCATTCACTCTCCCACAACTCATATCCATGCATATGTGTAAGCTTTCAATCCAAACTCTTAGCACATATGTAGGGGGAGCTAATGCTACCAATTCGGGTTTATGCAACTTGTCCATATCCTTTGCACATGGTAAAATGTTTGTGCAAGCAACATGAATCCAAAAGATTTTAATTGAATATCTTTGTAATAAGGTTGTCATCAATTACCAAAAAGGGGGAGATTGAAAGCCCTAGTTTGATTTTGGTTAATTGATGAAACCTATTGGACTAATCTTTCAATAAGTCTGTAGACAAGAAAGGCGGCCCAATCCAAATGGTGGAACTAAATGGTGATCATGGAGATGGTGATGACCACAAGATAATGATCAAGTGCTCCACATTTGAAAAAGAAGAAAGAGAAAAACAAAAATGGGCTCAAGGTAAAGGTATAACCATAGGAGCCATTTTTGGTTTGGTGATCAAGACACTATAGAGAGTGTGATCACATTTAGGCTTGATAGCCGCACTATTAAGAGGGGAGAATCTCGGTTAACGTGGTTATCAAGTGCCACTAGGTGTGTTCATACATGCATTTGCATTAGGACCTAGTGTGCTAACTTAATACCCTTGAAAATGTTTGAGAAAATGCTAACTCACTCACACATATGATGGTACACTTGTGGAGTTGGCACATTTGAAAAAGGGGTTGAAGAATTGGTGAAGAGGTGCTCACTATTTTGCTCTGGACGCTGGTCCCCATGGGACCTGACGCGTTCGGTGGCAAACCCTACCCTCGGGCTAGCTAGCCAGGGCGACTGGACGCTGCCTCTTGGAAGTGACTGGATGCGCCTGTACCGTAGAATAACTTGCACTCACGCTGACAGAGAAGGACCGTATGCTGGCAGAGTCAGGTCAAGACGACCGGATGTGTCCGGTCGGCAAAATCATGTTTTAGAACCTCTCTAAGTTGCACCGGACTCTAGGGAGTCGCGCGTTCAGTCATGTGACCTGACGCGTCCGGTGCAAGTTCAGCAGGCACGCGTAAGTTAGCTATTGGGCACCAATGGATACTTTCAAATGGCTAGGACATGTGGTGTTTAAAGGGCGACCAGACGCATCCAGTGCACCCTATAGAGCGTCCGGTCAATGCACAGACAGCAGGTTAAGTTTGCCAATGGGTATGTTTTGTGAGGGAGCTCTATAAATAGAAGTTGGCCGGCTTTGGGAGGTCTCTCTTGGCATTCTAACATTCTTGACATCCCTTTGAGCTGAGCATACTCCCTCCCACTCATCTCCTTGCTTGATAGTGCAAATCAAAGTGAGATTGAGTGATTCCAGGTGCATTTGCTTGTGTGATTGCATCTAGTGGAACTTGGGGATCGTTGTTGCTATGATTTTCTTGTTACTCTTGGTGGTTGCCGCCACCTAGATGGCTTGGAGCAGCAGAGGAGCATTGGCATGAGTTGGTGATTGTTCGTGGCCATCTCCCAGTGATTTGTGAGGGGTATTGTACCTTCCTCGGTGGAGAAGCCCAAAGGTAGCTCTAGTAAATTGCTTATGTCATTGAGCTACCCTCACTTGTGAGTCGATTCTTGTGGCACCCATTTGTTGGCCTAGGTTTGTGAAACACCTATTAGCCACCGAACCACCAAGTGTGTGGTCAACACAACGGGGACTAGCGTGCCAGCAAACACGTGAACCTCGGGAGAAAATCATTGTGTCAAATTGGTCTCTTTGGTTCATTTGGTATTCATTGATTGATTCTCTCTTGCCGGCATTGGTAACATTATCTATCTCTTGTGTTTTACTTTCATAGTCTATCTCTTGTGTAGTGCTTTGTTTAGTCTTGCTACTTCACTAGTGTTTAGTAAACATAGCTTTATGTGCCATAGAGACTATAATTCACTAGAATTTCTTAGATAGGTGGCTTGCAACACTTAGTAGAGCTAGAGCAAAAAGCTTCGCTATCTAATTGACTAATTAGTTGCTCTAAGTGTTTTGTAGAATTTTTATTGGGTTATTCACCCCCTCTAACCATGTAGGACCTTTTAGGCGTCTAGCTTGAGGGGCAGGCAAGTGGACCCTAGAGCCCCCTAGCACCTAGAGCTGGTGGAGGGTTTTGTCCCTTTATGTCATGCCGCACCAAGAACCTATTGGAGAAGTGGGCGACAGTGCCATACCCATTGGTTAGGACGGTGCCGAGAACCTGCTCGGGACTCGGTAGCATGCCCTCGATTTCTGCTTGGGACTTGGGGGCTCACCCGATCTCTAGGCTCCCGATTGATGCAGCCTAGGCCTGATCCTCAGCTCACCCTCCAGTCCGAGCCAAGGGCTGGGCTGGAACCCAATGCCCTGAGCGTCCAAGGCTTGGGGGCTCCTCGACGCCGCTCCGGTCAATGGGCGCGGCACTATCGCCCACTCCTCCGATAAGGTCACGCGCGCAGCATGACGAAAGGGGACAAATCCCTCCGCCTGCTCCAGGAGCTCAGGGGCTCTCGGGCCCACTCATAAGCCCATTAAGCCGGACTCCTTTGCCACCAAGGAAGCCTTGAGAAGGCTCACCTGGTGGAGGCCAGTCCAAGCCGTCAACCCCTGACAGTCAGAGCATCAGAACAGAGCAGCCGGACGGTACCCGAGGCTCTTCCGACTCCACGACAACTCCGAGGTGCATCCACACCGTAGTAGCAGCCTCTTGGACTCCGGTGCATGTAGACCATAGACTTAACCCACAAACCACCTTGTACCCAACCTACCTCAGTTTATAAGGGGAGGTCGGATCCTATAGAGGGGGTAGACAGAAACACAATAGAACAGAGTCCTCCAGGCCACTCCGAGCTCTTCACCGAGAGCAGAGCAACCCAGAGAGGAGCAACCAAGCGCTCCTCCCCTACGTCTTTCTTCTCCATCGCTAGGGAAGCAACCTCACCGCTGACTCGCCATAGGATAGCACCGAGCGATCCCCTTCCAAATCTCTTACACACTCTTATTATAACCCCCGATTTGGGTGCTCTCGAATACAAAGAACTACTACTACTGGATGTTGGGCCCTGATAGCTCGAACCAAGATATATCGTCGTGTCTTCTCTATGTTCTTGAGTCCACCCGAGCCACCGGAGACCCACACTCAGTGACACCCAATGAACAACAATGCTTGCCGTGTTTTCTACCCTGCGACAGTCTTCTTCCCCAATGGCTTCCCTCAAATGATGGAGCCAAAGTCCAGTGCTTATGCTGAATCCAATGACCAACCACAAAACATTAGACATGCCGCAAGATCCAATGCTTCAGAACCAATCCAAAATGCATATATATCACTAAAAGAATATCGGCAGTTGCATCGTTGGGTATGACATAGGATGCAGATTCATCACCTCAAGATCTTGAATTCCTCTCTGTGACCATCGACGATGAGATCGATGACCTAAAGTTGCTTTCCTCGTAGGGGGCTCCTAGAAGCAGCCCTCCCCATGCAAATAGAGGCCACAAATTGGCCGCCTACCAATGAAATCGATGCCTACAGAAGTGATCTCATCACGGCAATCACCAAAGTCATCGCAGGACACACGATCCCGACCGAAAATCATCTGATTTCACCAAAAAATTATTTGGACTCAACCCTAAGACACTAGAAAATTGCGGGAAAAGGATGGGTCCCCTCCCCTTCTTGTCTCCGGTAGATGCATTGGAGAGGAAGAAGGAGATGGGCCCTAGGCACGACGGCGGCAGCAGTGGAGCGAGGAGCAGGCAGGTGGCGGTGCGACGGCAAGGACTAGGCCGAAAGACTTCCCGTGCCATGAGTCTTCTCTGATAATGTTGACCTTATTCTTCTCCATGTCATTTCGAGAAGAGGGATAAAAACAACTTATTACTACAGTGCATGGATAAGTTGAAGACAGAACTAGCCATACTCTACCAAACAGGACCTAAAGTGCAAGATTATTGGGAAGGAACAACATTATGCAATTGTAAAGCCTAATACTAAAATTTGTTGGCGGTATGAGCACATAAAAAGGTCATGTTTGGTCTGAACACAAAACAAATATTACATGCTACCAAGTTAATTACAATTACATGAGACTATAACAAACTGACATTTAATGAATTACGCTGGTGTACGTAGAATAAATGGTAGGCACCAAATATTACATCACCCGTCCTAACCCACACCAAAGAATGAAAGTTGCAAAATAGGGTATTTTGGTTGAGTGCTTTTAAGGGATGGCAGGTAAGGGATTTTCATTCTTGCTTGTTGGCTGCAATTTGGACCAAATTTCTTGAGGTATTTTGGTGCTAGGACATGTGTGATAAGGCTAGGGTGATCCGCTAACAGATTCTTCACTTGAGGACCACAAATTTTGTTTTTTCCCAATCTCCTTTCCCTAGAGTTTCATGAGTTCTTGAATTTAGGGATTAATTTCTTGATCTTTTCAAGGATTCTCTGTTAGGATCAGTTGCACATCATGTGGCAAGACTATGGTTAAAATCTCATAACAATCGGACTCAATTTGACCCTCTTTTGGATCAGTTTTTAGTGTCGCACTCGTTCTAACATTTTCGTACTTGTATTTTGTCTGTTGCAAACACTGGACAAGGCAAAATATCCGGTGTGTCCATTTTGGTTTCGAGCGGCCCGTTCGGTGACCTTCTTAGTTCTTTGTGTGCTCTGTTCCATTTTGACTTCACCGAACAAGCTCAACAGTCCGTTCTGCGCATTACAATAGCATCGGACCGTCCTAAGTGTTTCTCTCTGTCTGCTTTTGCACAGACACAAGGATCAAATTGTCTGGTGCTTATCTTCTTGGCCTGGACAGGCTATCTGGTGAAAGTATTTTGCTTCAGCACTTTCTCTCTGCAGCTGCCTTGTTTGTCTGGTGCGTGGTTTCTTCCTACTATCATCAGACTATCCGGTGCTATAGTTTCTTCTCTGGAGTTATGGTCGATAACATGATCATCACCCTTTGAGCAAAATTTGCTGATGAATTGTTGTTAAACATCGTCCTTAGACTGTCTCGGTTTAGAATATTGTTTTTTTTTTGGTATGCAAGCTTTACTAAAAAAAATAGGCGAGCATATGTTCGCACCCAAAATTGGCCAATTTAGGACGGTTCTTAGAAAATCGGCTAGGTCTATTTTAGAAATTACTGAAGTGAGAATTGGACTTCACCATTATTGTATTATTCTCATCGAGACAAGAGAAATGCATACGTAGAAAGCCAAATTTAAAGTCCGAATGAGGAAATTATGTCTTCATGAGGTCCACACACGTGGAAACCGGCTACATCAGTTTTGCCCGCCCAAAACAGAAATGTAATTCTATTTTTGCACGATTGTAAGAGTTTTGACCCTACAGGATAAGTCCACCTCACACTATAAATTTCACCAGCACACAAACTATTTTTAGAGGTGGTCAATAAATATTTTCAGAGACAGGCATGCAGCGTGCCTCTGAAATTTGATTGAAAAAATGAAAAAGGATCGTCGGTCCTGATGCTAAGCCTGACACCGAGCCCATGTTTAGCCGCTGCCCGAGATCTGCCGCCGCCTAGTGTTGCAAGAGATCCTCCGCCTATTGTTGTTGTGTGAGATCCACCGCCGCTTGAGGAGGAACGAAGGGAAGGTCGCCACCGACGGAGGGAATTGACCATGCAATTGAGGACAGGGAAAATGAGGGGCAGCAGATGGAGAGAGAGAGAGAGAGAGAGAGAGAGAGAGAGAGAGAGAGAGAGAGCTCATCGGAGGCCAATCGATGTTGTTGGAGACCACGGCAGCCAGATCCAGCCGTGGCCACTGGATCTCATGTCCCCATCCTCAGATGTAGCCATGCCAAGCTTGGAGGTGGAGTAGGTGAGGCGAAGAGGCGTAGCGGAAAGAGAGGCCACGCTAGTGTAGCGAACAGTTGTGGCACCCTGCCGCCGTGCGCCCCGCCTCTGTGCGGCCTGGTTGAGCCCCGTCACCTCATGCCTCAGTAGCTCGGATTGCACCGCCATGCCCTTCCCGCATCTCATGTGTCGTGCCATGCGTCGTCCTCAGAAGTAGAGAGAAGAGAGTGGTCGAGGGCGGCTATGGTGGAGAGGAGTGAGGGCGCCTACTGTGGTGGAGAAGAGGGAGGGAGGTTCCAGCGAGGGAGAAGTGGGAGGGAGGGAGGGAGAGAGAGAGAGAGAGAGAGGTGGGAGAATGGTTAAGTGTGAAATGGGCTTTCGGGCTATGGTTTCCTCCCTTCTTTATATATCTAAGGAGCTGAAATGGGCTGTCGGGCTGGACCACGATTAATAAAGGCAGGCCTTTTAAGGGTTCCACCTCCGAAAATAGCCTTTATTTTTAGAGGTGGACCCGTTAAGAGGACCGTCTTTGTTAGTTGATTTATAGAAACGGTACATTGCTTGGTGCCTCCAAAAATGGTCTGTCCACCTCTGGCTTTTTAAGGGTTCCACCTCCGAAAATAGTCTTTATTTTTAGAGGTGGATCCATTAAGAGGACCGCCTTTGTTAACTGATTTATAGAAACAGTACTTTGCTTGATGCCTCCAAAAATGGTTTGTCCACCTCTGAAAATCGTTGAGCATTTTGTGAGACAAGCACACTTTTGACTGCCTCTATAAATAAAATGACATGTCTCCTAAAATCGATTTTGTGGTAGTGTTTAAAGGGCCTCAACTGATCTAGGGGATCCAATCCAATCTGTTAAAAACACAATTTTATGCCTTTCACCAAAACCTATCTCTTCCAATCCCCATATTTGCAATTGTGCAAGCTTCTTGATGACGTTTGTGGCTGCTCTAGATGGCATTGCTGACCTAGAACAACTTTAGGTGCGCCTCCTTAACAGGCTCCTTCTCCAGTGGCGAGTTTTTTTTTTTCATAAAGAGTTTGCCAAAACTGAACATGATGGTTTTAGAAACCACCTATGCCGTTTTATCTAGTTTTCATTGCAAACTCGATCCTCAAGCGAACCCGCCATGCTAGACCTTTGTGTATAGGACCAAATTTGTGTCAATAGCATCATTGATGCATCTTATTCTATTACCTATGTAATCAATGGAGATTGCCCTTTTCCTTAAGAAAGTTTGGCCTGTGTGGATCACACCAATGCAGGAAGCAACGAGCGAGGCTATGGAGCAAGGCAGACGGTTAGTAGGGTCTGGATAAGAGCGAACCAGATGCTCAAGATAAGGCTTTCTAACCTACCATGCAATCCCATTTGCAGCGGAGAAAAGAGACCTGTATATGAGACTGAAAGATAAAAGCATCCAATTAAAGAGGGACAAAAGGACTCAAGTGTGGGGAATATTTTTAAAGCATAAGAGGCAGCAAATGTGATTGAAAGTGTGACTATACCAACAACTATTAGTGATCATCAGTGTTTTCAGATCGGACGACTAATCGCGATTAATCGTGATTAGTCGTCCTTATCGTAACCAGGTGCTCGATAAGGGCCCTCGATTAGTTTAGACCGATTAGAAAACTTATCGTCCGATAAGTTGCGACTAATCACGATTAGTCATCCGATCAGACTAGCCGGACGACTAGTTCGGGGGAGGGAGAATTTGGCTCAGCTAAAGAATTCGGCTCACCTTTAGCTGGCCCGTTAGGGTAAGAAGAAGAGGAGTGAGTGAGTGACCTAGTGGGAGTTGCAGCCGCATTTCTAGCTCCTGCTGCTCTCTCTCGCAGCCGCTGCTTTCTCTGCTCCCGCTGCTCTCTCTCGCAGCCACCGGCGGCCTGCCTCTTGATCTCCCTCGCCGGCGTCCGCAGCTCCGTCCGCGCCCCTCGCCGGTGTCCGCAGCTCCGTCCACGCCTCTGTCGAGCGTCCGCAGCTCCGTCCGCGCCTCTCGCCGGCATCCGCAGCTCTGTCCGCGCCTCTCGCCGGCGTCTGCAGCTCCGCCCGCATCTCCACCTCCGCTCGCTCCTGTCTCCTCCCCTACCGGGACCCAGTAGCTCCCGCCTCTGAGGCTCCTTCCTCGACGCCTGGAAGACGGACACGGGAGGCCTCAAGCATCAAGATGAGCCACCATGATACAGGTAAGTGGCCAAATCAGCAAGCAGCAGTTACAGGTAAGTGGCCAAATCACCATGATAATGATTCATTGCAAACATGATTACATGCCAAACTGTGCTTGGTTGCTTGCCTCTAACATTTACCTATTTATTATGGCCATGTTTACATATATTTACATCATATATATAGTATATACATGGTCGATCAGGCCATCTAGGCACAAGGACGACTAAATGTCCGACTAGCCGATTAGACCGATTAGGACCGACTAATCGACCCTTATCGACGACTAATCGCGATTAGTCGTCTGATCGGTGGTCATACGACTAACCTCGATAATACGATCTGAAAACATTGGTGGTCATGAAAGGTCAATTGTGAATCTTGGCAGAAAATGCGTGCTTAAGCTTTCCATGACGGGTCATACTAAAAAATACTAGACTGACGAGGCATTAGCTAGCATCGATTCTAACCAATCAGCCCACTACACAATGTAGCAAGCAATTTTATAACAAATAAGTGTTTTAAAAGAGAGATAAATATCTGAAATTTGTTGATACATAGTTTCGAAATGTTCTTTAGACCTTAAGAGTACAAAGTTTTAAATTATTTGATTATAAGTTCTGGATCTAGAAGTACGAAGTTTCGAATGTACTAGTAAAAAGTTCTCAAAACTTACACTACTATCATAATCTTTTTGGAGGCGGGCCTTTTGGATTAACGGAGGCGGGCAATGCAACCGCCTCCGTCCAAAAGTCACGGTTAATCCAGACCTACGAAGGCGGGTGCTTTGCCCACCTCGGTTAATCCACTAATGGAGGCAGGCGTCTTAAGCTGCTCACCTCTTACTCGATTTAAAAAATAAAAAAAAACAGAGCGAGCCCAATCGAGCCCGTTGTTGAGCCCAATCGACCCCGCTGCCGTCACGTCCGCCGGATCTGGGCGCGCCTCCTCCTCGCTGGATCTAGGGGCGACCGACCTCCTCCCCGCCCGATCTGGGCGTGACCGGCCTCCTCCCCACCGGATCTGACACCTCCAGCACGCCCATGGTGGAGCACACCATGGGAGAGGAAGGAAGGGAGCCACCGCCATGGTGGAGCACGCCGCCGCTGCCTCCTCGCTAGATCCTGCACCTCCATCACCGCTGCCGCCTCCTCCTCGCCGGATCCAGCCATAGGGTGTAACAGACCGCCAAATTATACTAGCCTAGGTACACCTGTCATTGTCTTAAAGACCTCCAACTGTTATGCATGGGAACTAGATAATTCCGGTAGTCTATCACGTGTTCTCGGGGAACCCCGAATCATCCACTTTTCACATCTGATCAGGATCATTACAGAAGACATTGCAGTATTACAACAATTGATACAAAAATATTACATCAGAGTTAAATAGTGGAAGTATTACAAACCATAAGTTGACAAACCATTTATTCAATTCTTACAAACCATAAGTTTTGCCTTATCATACTAAGTAAGATAGCATGACTAACATTATCTTATTCAATATATAGATATCATCTAGCCCAAGGATGAGAGTACAACACGTTTACTGCTAGCTATCATCTTCCAGAATAGACATACAACATGGATAAAAGCCTATCGGCTGCTGGTGTTCACATGCAACAGGGTTAACAAACCCTGAGTACTTGAGGGTACTCAACAAGACTTACCCGACTAAAAGAAAACACTCAAGGGAATGCAGGCTTAAGGGTACAAGAGGGTTTAGCAAGAATCAAGATTTGCTTTTGCAAAAAAGCATACTACTTATGGATCCTTACTTTCAATATTTTAACTTGACATTATTTAATTGATAGTATCCAATTTGCACCTAATCTAAATCAACCACTTCATTTAACATCTCATCTCATTACCATAAGTACCATGCTCCATTGATTAAACTATGATGCAGAGCAGTTATCAAGTTTCTCACTATCCAGCTGGAGTAAACCTTAACCAGCACGACAGATGCAGGTCCCGGACCTACATATATCAACCCTTCCCATGGATCCTCCAAAACATGAACTGGATCGCACCACCCGGGAACACAGTACTCCACCGCCCTACGCCGTCCTGGACGGTATCGCAGGGTGGGTACATGCTACTCCCGCCATCTCTCCACTCCCAGTGTGCGTTATCAATTCGCATAATGGAATAGCCAGGGTACTCAGGCTTACCAAGGGCATGCAGTTAAGTACTTTCAATCTTGATCATCAAGTCTACAACAAACGGTCCTCAATCGACACAGGCGGAGCACTACACTGAGACTCCATTCTCAATGCAAGCCACCTGCCCGGTTAAGCAGGACTAAGCGTCAACTAGCCTATTACTACTAAGGTTACCAAGGAAAGGAATTGAAAAACCAAGGTAAGTCATGCCGCAATTGGTATTCAACCAATTCCTTTTTACTTAATGCACAGATTATAGGACTCGAGTGATAAAAGTATTTTTAAATACAAGGAAAGGTTGTATGCTTCGGGGCTTGCCTTGGTTAGTAACAATGTTAGGTTCCTCTGATGAACCACAGATGTCAAACCCAACATCCACTAGTGGACACCCTTCCTCTGAAACTTGATCAACAGTAACTTCCTCACTTTCGTTCACTACACGTAATAAAGGATGTATGCTTGACATTAGGATAATAAACATGATGCATGAAAGGTGCATACAAGTGCAACCCTAAACTCAAACAAGATTAACAAACTTGAGTACAACCTTCCTTCAGGGTACAGTTGCATCACTATGGTTCATTAAATAGTGTTTAATTTATCTCTCAAAGCAAGTCATTATTTGTTATTAGAAAGATATTGATCTTTCAAGAAACCACAGATGTTTTGGGGTTCCAAAGACTTCACAACAGTAATCAAAATACACCAAAAACCATTTAAAAATTTATATAAATCATTTTATTATTTATTAAATAGATTAAAGGCATTTAAACACACTTATATCAATTATGCAAATCAGAAATATCAAAATAATACCAAACTTTTTGTGGAGACAGGTATTAGCACATGACATTTATACAAAAAGTTTCATGATTAAAGGATTAATATGTTGGCCTACAAAAATCATACATACACCATTTTTCTATTAAAATATCTAATTTTTGTGTATAGAAAAATTACTGAAAACAGCCAAGTCATATTTTTCTTAGCTAAACTACTTCATAACAAAGCTACACAAAAATTTTCATAATTTCTCACACTTCTATAATTAATTATGAATTAAACAAGAAACTGCACTATTTAACATTTTCTGAATTTGAACAGAAACATGATGACCTCCTTTAACCAAAGTTGTTTATCTACAAGAGATCTTTATCTTTGATTTAAGGATCAACATCACAAACTAACTGGTTTTAAAGATTTTGAATTTTTAAAACCTGCAATCTCAACTAGAAACTGAATTCAGTTTCAGAGTTCAAAAACAGATGTGATTTGCTATGTTTAGGTAATTAATTAGTTATTAAACATAGATCAAACACTTCAACCAATAGCACTATTTCAAAGTACAAATTTCATACCAATTCATAGAACCAAAGTTACCCAACTTTTATTTGTGAAAATTCATTTATTAATTCTCCCAAAACTGAACTTTCTTACTGTTTTCCAACACTTAGCCAATATAGTTAAGTATGGAAAAATAGTGTTGAATTCAATCTTGAGATTCAAATTTAAACATATTTGACTTGAGATCATACCCCAACTTTGGCACTAGTGTTAACTACACACTTTGTACCCCAAAGTTTATTAAGGCATATTTTCAGATACTTAAACAATTTTGGAAATATAAATACACAAGACATCTTAAGTGATATGTTTGAAAACATTTTATGCCACACACATATAACACAATATATGTAACATATATATGCTATAATTGAAACATGAGATGCATTTATGCCATGATGCTTGGTGATTATGCTTATTGATGATCGTGATTAGGATTTCATTAAGTGCTTAACATCTATGATGTTACAATCTTCCCCCCATACAGAAATCTCGTCCTGAGATTAAGAAACACCTAAAGCCTGGGGTTAAGTAATGGAAAAGGAAATGTGTCAAACACATCCACTTCCATTAACTTCATAAAGCAACAAGGGAGATTTCAAGGTTACAACAAACTCAATAGAGAGATCATAGAAGTAAGGAAATCTGGATAATTGTCCATAAGATAGTCCTCAGACTCCCATGTAGCTTCATCATCGGAATCCATATTCCACTGCACCTTGTAAAACTTAATTGTTCTCTTTCGAGTGACACGATCTTTTTGATCCAAGATTTTAATAGGATATTCTGAATAAGTGAGATCTGGCTCGAGAGTGACTCCTTCAGTCTCAATAGCTTGAGCTGGCACTCGAAAACACTTCTTTAACTGAGATACATGGGAAATATTATGAACAACAGAAAGAAGTTCTGGTAGCTTAAGGCGATACGCTACTAGTCCACACTGTTCTAATATCTAGAATGGACCAATATAGCGAGGTGCCAGTTTTCCTTTGACTCTAAAATGTTTAACTCCCTTCATAGGTGACACTCTCAAATAGACATGATCACCAACTTGGAACACTAAAGGTCGACGCCTTTTGTCAGCATAACTCTTTTGATGAGATTGTGATGCTTTTAGATAATCCTATATAAGTTGAACCTTTTCTTTAGCTTCTTTCACTAAGTCCACTCCAAAGAACCACCTTTCTCCTAGTTCTAACCAACTCAACGGAGTTCTGCACCTTCAACCACAAAGAGCTTCAAAAGGTACCATCTTAATACTTTCTTGATAACTATTGTTATAGGAGAATTCTGCTAAAGGTAGACATTCAACCCACTTGGCTGAATAATCAAGAACACAAGATCGAAGCATGTCTTCCAGAATATGATCGACTCTTTTAGTCTATCCATCAGTCTGAGGATGATAAGCCAAACTGCGAATGAGCTTAGTGCCCAGTGACTTATGCAACTCTCCCCAAAATTTGGAAACAAACTGTGTACCTCTGTCAGAAATAATAGTCTTGGGTACCCCATGGAGACTCATGATACGATCAATATATAGCTTGGCATAAGTGATAGCTGGGTACTTTACCTTTACAGAAATGAAGTGTGCTACTTTTGTAAGACGATCCACAATGACCCAGATAGAATCAAAACCTTTGGATGTTTTGGGCAGATCCACAGTAAAATCCATACTGATGTCTTCCCATTTCCAAGAAGGAACTGTAGTGGTCCTACAGACCTCAAATGAACTGCCTTCACACGCTGACAGATGTCACACTTAGCTACATACCGAGCAATTTCTATCTTCATTTTAGTCCACCAAACCTCTGTTTTAAATCCTGGTACATCTTATTACTTCCTGGATGAATGGAGAATCTAGATGAGTGAGCTTCATCAAGAATTTGTTGACGTAATTCAGAAACTTTTGGAACCACTAGACGGTTCTTGAACCATAGAACTCCTTTCTCATCAATCCAAAAACAAGAAGTCTTTCCTACCACCATTCTTATTTTAATATAAGCTATCCCAGTATTTTCTCATTGGGCAGCAACAATTTGTTCTTGGATATTGGAGTTAATGGCAATATTAGCTAAAGTTCCATGTTGAATGATTTCCAAATTCAGTTTCTCCATCTCCTAACACAAAGTACGGTCCAATGGCTTTGCCATAAGACAATTGAAGTGAGACTTACGACTGAGTGCATCGGGAACAACATTTGCTTTGCTAGGATGATAATGAACTTCTAGATCATAATATTTGATCAAGTCCAACCATCTTCTCTGACGCATATTCAATTATGATTGGGTAAAGATGTACTTTAGACTCTTGTGGTCAGAATAATATGACATGTATTGCCCAACAAATAGTGGTGCCAGACTTTAAGTGCATGAACAATAGCAGCTAATTCCAAATCATGGGTAGGATAATGCTCTTCATGATGTTTGAGCTGTCTAGAAGCATAAGCAATAACTCGACCTTCTTGCATCAGTACACACACCAGAGGCATCACAGTAAACATCAAACGACTTCTCAATGTCTAGCTGAGCTAAAACAGAAGCGGTGGTCAGAAGCTTCTTCAAAGTTTGGAATGCTTCATCACATTTAGGTGACCAAACAAACTTAACTTGATTCTTTAACAGCTCAGTGATAGGCCTGGATATCTTGGAGAAGTCTGGAATAAAACGACGGTAATATCCTGCCATTCCAAGAAAACAACAAACTTGGTGGATAGTGGTTTCTAATCAAAGATATCTTTCACTTTGCCAGGGTCAACAGCAACACCCTCGGCAGACAAGACATGACCAAGGAATTGTACTTCTTCAAGCCAAAATTTAGACTTACTAAATTTGGCATAAAGTTGGTGTTCTCTCAGGTGACCCAAAACAACACGTAGATGTTCTGCATGCTCTTCTTTGGTTTTAGAGCAAATAAGAATATCATCAATGAACACAACAACGAACTTATCAAGCTCTGGCATGAACACCGAGTTCATTAGATACATAAAGTGAGCTGGGGCATTGGCTAAACCAAAGGACATGACAAGATATTCATAAAGACCATATCGAGTCATGAAAGCAGTCTTAGGAATATCCTTAGGTCGGATTTTTATTTGATGGTACCAAGATCTGAGATCAATTTTGGAGAACACTTTAGCTCCCGCAAGTTGATAAAAAAGAAGATCAATGCGAGGAAGAGGGTACTTATTCTTAATGGTTACTTCATTTAGTGGGTGGTAATCAACACATAACCTCAAAGTTTTGTCCTTCTTTTTCACAAATATAGCAGGACATCCCCACAGAGAGGAACTAGGTCTGATAAATCCTTTATCAATCAGTTCTTGCAACTGAGTTTTAAGTTTTGCTAACTCCTTGGGAGGCATTCTATAAGCTCTTCTGGATATTGGAGCAGTATCGGGTTTCAATTCAATCACAAACTCCACATCTCTATCTGGTGGCCAACCAGGAAAGTCTTTCAGAAACACATCTAGGAATTCTCTCACTACAGGAATATCTTTCACTTCCTTAATAGTGGCTCCATACACCCTTTCAACTGCTCTTTTTGGAGTTGGTAACTGGATCAACAATTTAGAACTACTATATGGTGAGTCCAACTAACTATATAGTCTGGCGCAGAGTATCAATGATGGCTCCACGCTGATACATCCAAATTCATGCTTAGGATCACATCTATATCTTGGTTTTTAAGAACAATCAGATTGGTGGAACAGATGTGCCCTTTGAGATCTATAGGTATTTGACATACTACTTCCTTAGTATATATGTATCCCCCAGGAGATTGTATACAGAAACTATGCTCCACAGCCTCCATTGGTAATTGATGTTTCATGACAAATGTTTTATTGATGAATGTATGTGATGCACCAGAATCAAATAATATGACTGCAGGATGTTTGGCAACAGGAAACATACCCATCATAACAGGTTCACCTTCTGGAATTGTTTCAACTTGAGTGTAATGAACTCGCCCCGTCTTGTGAACAGGTCCCTTCTTCTGAGCATTCTATTGATTATTCTGCGGCTAGTTCATAGACGGCCTCTAAACATTGACCTGCTTGGGTAGACGACAATCTCTAGAAAAGTGCCCAATCTTACTGCAGTTGTAGCATGGGTTCAGATTATAGGAGGAATTTGACTGTGTAGTATTGGGGCAAACACCAGGGGCATTTGGCTGGCGTGGATAGAAAGGAGCTGCAGCAGGCCTAACAGTACTGTAGCAGTACTGTAGCATGGAGCCGGAGAAGCTCGAAACCATGGCTCCACCAGCTCCTCCTCTTCTCAGTTCATTTTGTACCTCAAAATCCAAAACGGCTCTGTGCTATAGTACCGCTACAGTGATTTCACAGAGGAGAAAAAGGCCCTGGGAGCTATGCCAAACACAGCCTAAGAGTCTCGGTTCGCCACTGTTGGTCACCTTATTCTAACTAGTCCATCCCCTCACTCCAGAACAAATTAACAAGCCCGAGGATTAAGGAGTGTCCTTAACATCTGAGGTGAGCATCACTATCATTCATGTGGTACCTCTGTAATACTTTGTCTATTATAAATCATATTTGGATTTCAGAAATGGATCCTGCCAGAAAGTTTTCTATGATTTTTCATTAGTGGTTACAAAATCATAATCATTATATCATCAAGTTCTTGTAAATACATACAAATCCAATATCAACCTTATGAAGCCTCACTACTACAAAAAAATGTTTGTAGCAACGGGACAATTTTTTTGTGGGCGGCTGGTGATCGAGCTACCCCTATAGTGGGCATGCTCGGGATCCATGAGACCAGCCGCCCCTACAAATAGAACATTAGGGACGGCTATTGATATGAGTCGCCCCTACAAATGGATCAATTTATAGGGGCGGCTCACTCACCAGCCGCCCTCGGTGTTGCGATTTGTAGGGGTGGCTCAATCACCAGCCGCCCCTACAAATGCCCCACGTATAAATACCTATGATTTATAGGGACGGCTCAATCACTAGCCACCCCTATAAATTACCCATGTATAAATGCCTGCATCCCCTTCTTCCTCCTCGGGTCACTCATTTCAACCCGTGAAAAAAAGGTAGGGAGGCCTTGGGCACCTCCCAAAAATTGTTCTACTAAGGGGAAAGGTTTTGGTCTTAAATCCTTTGATGGAGAGGTTGTAGAAGGTAAGAAAATACTGTTCCATACTTTTTTTAAAGTTTTAATGGTTAGTTTGTGAGTAATTAGAGTTTTGCTTTTCTCGCTCTTCTATGGTGCTTGAGCTACTTATGAAGCAAATTAGACCCAAGTTTTGAATGTACTAAGGTAAATTAGGTAGGGGAACAAGATCATACCCTTATGTGGTCCATGTTTCTTGAATTTAGTGAACAATTAGTTAGTTTTATGGATGTTTCATGTGTATGTAGATCTAGATCTAGGGTTTGGTTTTTTTTATTAATTTTGTTTTTTTAATTTATGTTTGATGAAATTAGACTAGGGTTTGCATGAAAGATATTGGATAAAATATAATTGTTGCTAATTGTTGTCTTTAAAATTGTTTATTGTAATCAACAAATATGTATTTTAATTATTTATGGATAAATGGGCCATTAATTAATTTTCCTCTACCATGGTGTGTTTGTATGCTTCATGTAATTATATTTGATTTATATTCATATATATCTGAAGTATATACAATTATTCTCAAGTAATTATTAATTTGATTCATTTATATATATATATGAATAAGTAGTCCTTTAATGTTTATTTTGTTGTTGTTATAAAAGATGGAGTACAGGAACTGTTGGTTGTATGGTTTGTTAAGGTTCAAGATAGGTTTCCGTGAAGAGGTGGATAAATTTATTAAAGCCACAGAGAAGTATGCAACGACGTTGATAGAGAATAAGGATACAATTATTTGTCCCTGTAAAGATTGCAAGAACCGTATGGCATGGACAGATGTGACTATCATCATATCACATTTGATTATGCGAGGATTTGTTGAGGACTATATAGTGTGGATTCATCATGGTGAAACGGTTATTGTTAACGACGATGATGAGGAGGAATACAACGACGAAACCCTAGAATCCATGTCCCAATATTCAGCAGAGCTTGATGCATGAATGGATCCCGAGTTTGGCAATGAACAAGGTGGTGGTGCTAGTAGTTGGGATGGTAACGACGAAGGTGGTGCCAATAATGATGGCAGAGCACGTGTCGGGGATAAAGATGATTTGGAGGACATTATTCGAGCCCTTGGACCAGAGATTTTACTAAAGGGCCCGAAAGGTCTAGAAAATTTAGAAAGGGTGGCAAAAGCATCGAAGGAGACTATGTATGGTGTTGAAAAGGGCTGTCCGACACATTGGATATTGCTACGTTTTGTGCTTGAGCTACTCATCCTGAAGGCTATGTACGGCTGGTCAGACTGTAATTTCGATGATCTATTGCGTCTCCTGTCATGGGTGCTACCACAACCAAACTCAGTTCCCTCCAACACATACCAAGCGAAGAAGGTCATAAGTCAATTGACAATGGGGGTTGAAAAAATCCATGCATGCCCCAACCACTCTATCCTTTTTCATGGCGAAACGTTCAAATCACTGGATAAATGTCCCCGGTGTGGGGCCAGCCGGTACAAGAACAATGACCTTTATGGTGGGGACAAAGCCTCCACGGAGAAAAAGAGGAATAAGAAGGGTACAAAAAAGGTGGTATAAGAATCTTAGCCCTCATAGGACACTCCATTAGGCAACAATGCAAAGCAGGGAAGAATTTCTGCCTTGGTAATATGGTACCTGCCAGTGACCGACTGCTTGAGACGTATCTTCCTAAACCCTAAAGAAGTCGCACTCATGACATGGTGGGATGATGAGCGCAAGGTGGATGATGATAAGATTAGACACTCGGCTGATTGTAGTTAGTGGCAAAGGATCAATGAGAAGCACAAAGAATTCAGCGATGACCCAAGGAATGTATAGTTTGGCTTGAGCACCGATGGAATGAATCCCTTCAATAAGAGGATGAGCGACCACAGCACTTGGCCAGTGATCTTGACCATGTACAATATCCCAACGTGGTTGCGTCAGAAGAGAAAGTGCCTTCTCCTCACTATTCTTATTTCTAGCCCTAAACAACCAGGCATTGATATAGACGTGTTCCTCGAGCCTTTGATGCAAGAAATGGAGAGGCTATGGAGGCATGGGGAGCCAATGTACGATGTGTTCCGAAAGGAGGTAGGGATAAAGCCTTAGCTTGTAAATTTTGCTAAAGCTTTGGCTGTGTTACCTCTGCTAACACTTTGACCTATCGTATATATAGGTCCCTCCTAAAACTCAAAAAAGACGACATCGATGTCCGTGACATCTCGCCAGACAAGACAGAGCAGAGGAAAGGAGAGCAGAGGCAATAGCCACAGAGACGGACATTGAGGCCTCTGCTCCACAACCTCAAGACACAACCATGAACACGCTTACCAAGCCAAAGAGGAAACGAGGGGATAGAAAAGCAAATCAATATCCAGATAAGGCATGCAATGTGATAAAGGAGGTCGGGCCAGCAGGGGAGATCCTTGAGCTGAAGGAATTCAGATGATGATTCCGTAATGCGATTAGGGCCCTAGTAAGAGATAAATTAAACCCAGTAATCCCTAACTGGAAAGAGGTACTAGAGAAGAAAAAGGATGAACTATGGGATAAGCAGCTGAAGCTCAATTTTAGATTTTCAGAGGGTAAGCAAGAACTGGTAAAAAAAATGCTTTCAAGATTATGGGAGAGTCATTCCAACATTGGAGGTCGGAGCTCAATAAGAAGTATATCCAAAAGGGGCTAACTCCCTTCAATGAGTTCGGCAACATAACTCCTAGTCAATGGGAGGAGCTCGTGGCTCTAAAGACTTCACCGGAGGCATTGGAGCTCAGTGCCCGTAACACCGAGCTGGCGAAGAGGAACAAACACCACCATCATCTAGGCCCTAGTGGCTACTATGCCAAGGAAGAGCAGTTTTGAAAGATGGACGAAGAGGTCGCAACTTCTGGGAATATCAATGTGAAGAATTTGAAGGTACACTCAAGGAATTAGATATATACAAGGAGTACAAAATCAGGTGGTGATAATCTTAAGTTTGATAAGCCGAAGACCCAAGAGGCAGTATTAAGGATATTGAAATATGTTGAAGACAAGGAGAAGGGCTCATTCAATCCTTCTAGAGAGAGGGACGAGCTTAGCCTTTACTTGGGAAACAACGAGCACACAGGACACACCAGGGGGCTAGGGAAAAGGATGACCTGGAAGCATGGATTCGAAGAGGACAGGCACATGTACAAAAAACATAGCATAGACCGGTAGGCTAATCTTGATCTCCAAGTGAAGGCTCTAGTTGCAAAGGCGCTGGAGGAGCAAGGACTGTCTATGGAGCCATGGACATTAATGACGCAGTCGGGAGAACTGGTATTAGTTGGCAGCCCTCCGAAAGCTCCTAGCAGCCAAGGTTCCACTGCAGCCACAACCCCCATCGATCGCATACGGGAACCAACTAGTTGCACCTTGGTGTTTCTCAGTGGCCGGTAGAACATTATGATAGAGGTGGCAATGGGTGTGGCACATTCTCCTAGTGGCTTACACCACAATAATATGATACTGTCGGGCTATACTAGGGTCAAGGTGCATACCGTGAAGTCTGAGTTCATGCAGTGGAGGATAGACTACGCAACTCCCAAGGGGCTGGTGTTACTCGAAGACATAATGGGGCAGTTCATCCTCTGGCATAAATGGGACATTATATTGACTGCTTCTCCGCAGCCTCCCCCTCTCTCCAATTTGGAGTGAGTTGTTGAGGATGGGGATATATTTTCACCATCTCGTGACCACCACATTCCTGAGATGCCACATTCTTCCCTGCCTCCTAGCGAGCATGTGCCTGATAAGCCACAACCTTCTCCAGCTCATACCAAGCAAGTGAATAATGAGATGCCATAGTCTTCTCAACAAGCACAGCTGATACATGAACAACGAGTGCCTCGTTAAGAAGGTGATGCACAAGAAGATGAGGACATGCCTGAATGGAAACTTCGAAAGAAGCATCCAATCACTATAAGACCAATTTATGTTCCCATGAAAGACGTATCGTCGGTGCACAAGGGGTATTCCCATGACCAGTTCAAGCCTGAGAACCAAGTTAAAAAAGTCCCATCACAGGCCTTTGAGGAGGTCGTCACTAGCAAACTCCACCAAACAGTAAAGCAGTATCCAAATGTTGATGTCATCAAATGGTCAAAGGATTGCCCGAAAATATATAAAAGAGGCAAGCCCTTCCTACCAAACCGGGACATCCAGCGCCTACCATTTGGAATGAGAAGGTTCCATGATTGGTACTTGTGTGTTCTCCTAATGAGCATAGACCTCGTACAAGCATGCTTCCCCACCGGCACATTTGGAAGCTCAGCCAGAAAATTATCTTTGACTTCAACGACATGCAGACATGCTTTCACGTTGAAGCAATGGAAATGAATCTAATTCGCATGTGGTGCCTGTAAGTCCTTGTCCTCCTGATATGATATGAATGTAATCTTTGAATTTTATTGTAACTAACCCACGCCGTGATTTGTAGAATGCAAGTGCACATTGTAAAATAAATGCCAAGTGTGAAGCCAGGTATATAGACCCTCAAGCTATTGCACAAACAAATTTTAATTACCCTAGACAATTGAAACTAGATGACAAAGCGCTAGCTGCTAGAAAGATCCTTCGGGAGAAAGAGGACATCCATGCGAAGAAACTAAGCAAGAGTCCCTTAAGGTTTCGACATACATTGCCCTGGCTTATAAAATCTCCAACAACACTCTACTATAAGGCTACGATACAACTTCGAGTAAGTTCAACTCTATACTTAAAGCTTTGTTCAATATATTTTATTCGATGCAAAAGAGCTTATCTAGTTCTATGATTAAATACATGCAGCAACCACTAGATTTGTATAGGCGTGGATGTCGGGAGGAGCATGTCATGGGTCTTTCATTTAATAGATAGGGACCCGGTGACATACAAAGACTTCATATCGATTCTCAAGATGTATATCGACAAGCCTCATTAGCTTATATGTTTGTATACAAACTTGTAACGTTCACTTTTGGATACTAACAAGTTGTATTTGCTAAAATAATTCGAATAGGGCATTTAGGTTCTATGTCAATAAACATCAAGGAAGGCATGATCCAGTAAGGAAGGAAAGGCTGGCTATAAAAATAGTATGTGCGGTAAGTGTAACTTACTTTAGTACTCCATTACATGGCTGTCAAAAGCATTACTTAATATTTCCATATACAAAACACACAGTGCCCCAAGCAGAAGCCTAGGAGTATACATTGTGGATACTATGTGTGTTCTATGATGAGTAACACCGGTACCTACAGGAGACATCCCTTAAGGGTAAGTTTGAACATCTTCACCCGTAGTATAAAAACTTTGCACATGGTATGAAATACTAAACTGAAACGTGTTCTCTTGTAGTGGAAAGAAGAGAAAGAAATGAAAAGAGACCCATACAAGGATGACCAACTCTTAGAGCTTGTCGACGACCTTTGCAACTTCATATTGGACCAGATTGTGCACGTCAAAGGCACCTACCATGACCGAGATTCTGACTTAGGTAGAAATCCTTAGTACCAACACCTTCGTGAGACTAAAAGGCTAGCTCAGGCCGCTGATAACAATGTGCATGAAATTTGACATTGGTCTTACCTTGTGGGACACCTACGCCGAGCGCCATAGCCACCAAGGTGCCACCCTTGGCCCACCGGTAAACTCGCCGTGAGCGCACGAAGCCGTAGAGCCTCCTAGTAGCCCTGCCTATCCATCATAGCGTGAGAACACGCGAGCTCGCCGCTGGCGAGGAGCGCCGCCGTGAGACAGAGAGGAGAGAGAGCCGTTGCACCACTGTTGCCCCATTCACCTAGTGCACCGTGTGCCAGAGAGAGGGGAGGGAGAAGTGGAACGAATTAGACTTGTGAATTATGTCTATTTAATGATGGATTGTATATATTCTTGTGAATTGGACTTGTAATTGTAGTTTATATAATACTCTTGTACTTGTGGTCAGATTTGAATTATATATATATATATATATATATATATATATATATATATATATATATATATATATATATATATATATATATATATATATTCTGGTCGAATTTGAATTGTAAATTTGAATTTTTTTAGCGAAAAAATGTACTGTAGGGGCGGTTTTAACTGCCCCTACAAACATGTATTATAGAGGTGGCTGGTACTACAGCCGTTTACCAGCCGCCCCTACAAATCGATTTGTAGGGGCGGTCTGGGAACCACTCCTACAAATCGGTGATTTATAGCCACGCTTTGGTAGGGGCGACTGGCCAAACCGTCCCTACAAATGCCCATGAGCCGCCCCTACAAAGCCTATCTGTGGTAGTGCCTATTTATATATGAATGGACAATATTAGCACCAGCAGCACAAGATACTCACTAGTTACTACCTACATGGCGTTCATGCATGCTTTTGATGAGTTTTACAGTAACTAATCAGTTAATAAGCATCTCCAGTTAGTAATATGTGTACCTTTGCATGTGGATGGATGATTTTACTAGGAAGTACGCAAAGGTTCAAGCCATGGCGGCCGTCCTCGATGCCATGGCACCCTACGTGAATAATCTGATCATGGACATGGCAAAAGAAGAGGTGTCTATGTTGCTTGGGGTATCTGGTGAGATCTTGAAGCTAGAGGGGAACCTGGATAACCTCAAGGCATTCTTAGCTGATGCTGAGAGGAAGCGCATTGCTGATGAGACCGTGCAAAGATGGGTGATGAAGCTTAAGAACGCCATGTACGAAGCCACCGACATCCTAGACCTATGTAACATTGAGGCTGACAAGCCGATGGGGTCGAAAGGAGGCATATTGGAAGGCAAAGTGCCCAGCTGCTTCCAACCGTTGCTCTTATGTCTGCGGAATCCCATGTTCGCCCATGAGATAGGCAGCCGAATCAAAGAGTTGAACCATCGGGGTGATGGCATCCACAAGGAGGCTAAAAAGTTCAACTTCATCGACCTAGGTCGTTCCTACCCAGAGCAGAGGATGCCAAGTAATGCTCGACAGACTAGCCAGAAGATGACATCTGAGTTTGATGAGTCGAGTATCGTTGGTGAGAAGATCGAGACGGAAACAAGGGAGCTTGCTCAGTTGCTAATCACCAATCGTAACCACAACATCAAGGTGGTGTCCATCGTGGGCACGGGTGGCATAGGAAAGACAACCCTTGCTCAGAAGATCTTCAATGATACAACCTCCATCTTTGATGATACAACTGTTCAAGAACACTTCAAAGTGAAGATATGGCTGAGCATCACCCAGCACTTTGATGAGGCTGTGCTACTGAGGATAGCAATTGAGCATGCTGGGGGAGTCCATGGTGGGGTGCAAGACAAAATGCTCCTCACAAGAACCCTAATCGACACCTTGTCCAAGGATAGATTTTTTCTGGTCTTGGATGATTTGTGGAGTGACGAAGCATGGAGTCATGTGCTGTCTGTCCCAATCAAAAAAGCTAGCCAGAAACATGCGGGGAACTGGGTCCTTATCACTACGAGATTAGAAGACCTGGCTCAACATATGGGAGCCTCCTTCTACCAACACCATGTCAGCCCACTCAATGAAGAGGACGCTTGGTCCTTGCTCAAGAAACAGCTGCCACCATCGCCTAGTGAGGTTAGTCTATACAGAGACCAAAAATTTATCCGTTGCAATAATATGTGCATTCAGTTACATTTACTGATTTAGGGCCTCTTTGGCTTCATTGATTTAGAAAACTATGGTATCAAGCAACTATATATTATAAGAAAGGTTGTGCGAAATCTTGGTTTAGAAATAAGAGGTCCTGGATGGAGTTCTGAAAAATAGGGTGTGTAAAATATGCACGAGCTAACCATTCATTTTTTTTTAAGCGAGCCGCCGGCAGTGGGAGACGCTTCTATAGAAACGAAGCCATATGAAAGCGTGGCGTGTCACTGCTACACCAGCCCATAAGAGCCGCCAACAAACCTGTCAACCACGAGCCACAACGCCCCCACATCCGCCTGCTGCAAACGAAACAAGTTGGTGCTGTTGGCACTGCACCTAGCCAACCAATGAGCTTCTAGCAGTAGCCACACGAATCCTCCACCTAGGTTGTCGTCTGCAACAAACCGCCTTCCACTGGCCTGGCACTGCGACAGTGGGATGGCCACAGGCATGCGTGGCCACCCACCGTGGTGCCGGTCTACATGAACCATAGCCAATTCAGTAGTCACTGACCCACTATGGATCACCACTGGAAGGGGTATCACAACATGCCATCCGTGTAAAGGAGGTCACCACAAAACTAATGGCAAACACCAAAATTAATAGAAGACATGCAGTCGCCACCACCCGAACCAAATCCAAGCAACCACCACAACCACACCAAACTGACCAGCGCTAAGCGAGGCCATTATTAGTTGAATCTCAAGGCACTCATAACTCTTCAGATTTTTTCGAAGGGACGACAAAAGCTTTGCCGTGTTTTTTATTAGACAAAGAAATATAAAACAATATTGGCCCAGTTTTTTTTAGAAATTGAGTCCAAAAACTACACAGCTGAGGAGAGTGCACCACCACAACTTTGGCACAACTGCCGAGACGACTAACAACTTTAGCCACTACTTGCTCAGGTAAACTACACCAAGCCAACTTGTTAACAACTAGCAACTCAACAGAGACCTAGCTAACAATTGAAACGAACAACTCTCTCTAGCAACCACCAAAGAGCGCAACTAACAAACTCAACAAGTTGCCGAGCACCACCAACCGAACAACTTGTAGAGCCATCATGGACAGACAATGAGAGCGGAACATTGGAGGGGAGAAGCCTAGTGATGCATGCCTTCAGGAAGGGAATGACGCCAAAGGTGCCGACAACGCTATCCCATGAAGGGAAAGTTTTCAACCGCAAACACCAGCAGGGTAGAAGAAGAGATACTAACATGATGCCTCCAGGGAGCAAGCGGCGTCCGCAGACGCCACCGCCCAGACTTTCGCCATGACCTCAAGCATGTACCCCCGCGGCTCGCCAGAGCCCTCCGTAGAGGAGGTTAGTCCCGAAGAAAGATGCCGATGACAAATATGCCGACGTCCCCGCTGACACACCTGACGCCACCACGCATACCGCAGGAGTCCTCGCTGCACGCGCAGCCATGGGAAGATGCCCCCGACCCCATCCAGGAGACAAAGCATGGAGAGAGAGCTAACCGCAACGCTGAATTGCCGATCTGCAGCCCTGGGAAGCTGCAACACTCGATCAACGCTCCCAGGGAAAGGACCGATGCCCCAGCCGTGCCCATGCCTCAGGCCATGCAAGCGAAGCTGCAGTGGCCACGGAGGCCGACGAGCAGCACACGTCGACTAGGAGGCGGCCATCGGAGGAAGCCATCCATAGAAGGCCTCCAACTACCGGATCTGGTGAAAACCGACCAGCAGCGAGATCTGGCCACTCCTACAAGGATCCGACCAGCAAATGGGCAAACCCAGTGCCGGAGGAGAGCAGGAGCACAACTCAAAGCATTTGAGCGGAACCCCGAGGCTGCCAGAGACTGCAGCATGACACAATCTACATCTGTGAAGCTGAATTTTTTTTTATTTTAAATCATTTAGATCCCAAATATTGGTTTTAAGCTACCAGATTTTGAAATTCAAAACTTTAATAATTTTTAAATGACATTGAATGTTGACATGGTCTGTTTTAGCTCTCGATGCAATCTACAACTTCACAGTTGAAATTTTTCTTATTTGAGGTCGCTTTGTGGTCCAAATATTCATTTTAAATTATTTGATTTTGAGCCCAAATTTTGAGTTTTTAAACTACCTCCAATGTTGAAATGGTCTATACTAACGTTATAGCTATCGCCGTGATCTAGAACTTTATAGTTAACAAGTTTTTGATTTGAGATCACTTAGAGTTCCAAATATTTGTTTTAAGTTCTTAGATTTTGAAATTCAAATTTTTAATTTTTAAATGACCTCAAATTTTGACCTGGACTATACCAAAGCCGTAGCTCTCGATGCGATATATAACTTTATAGTTGACAACTTTTTTATTTGAGATTGTTTAGAGCCCCAAATATATGGTTTGCTATTAGATTTTAAAATTCAAGTTTTTAATTCTGTAGAAGACCTCGGATGGAGACCTCAAAAACTTTTAAGTTGATTTTTTTCATTTAAAATCATTTAGGGGCATGTGGTGCTCAGAAAAGTGCTAGAAAAAAAACTATCTTTTTTAACCTATATATGTGAAATAAAACGTAGCCATGCATAATGCATTATGGAAATTTTTTATATTATAAATCTTGCTATTTGCATCAATCCTTAAATTGTCAATTTTGGCATGCGTTCCAACTCTGCTCCTCTATTTCTCTGTTTTCCTGTTCACTATTACTTTACGTTAGCCTGTGAAACCTTATATATTTAAATATGTTTTGCAGCATCGGGGTTACAGCCAGCCATCTTCTTTTGCACTCCTGCTTGTAGGAATCATTAACCAAAAGTGTATATATCTCAGTATGATATACGTGAACCAAATGCTACTGTGCCACCAATTGCCAAGCCCCACTGGCCACTACCATATATTGATCACCATGGCCACCACAGCGGACGAAGTCTTCGTCAAGGATCTCATGGAGCAGCCACCAGCATCCCCACCTGTCTTCACTGACCTTCCCCAGAAGGGCCAATGGCAGCAGTGAGGGCCAGCATCATGTCCCTAACGACATGATGCTCCCTTACATCTCACGCATGCTCATGGAGGATGATGATGGTGATAATAAGCTCACTGATCACCCTGCGCTACTCCAGGTGCAGCAGCCCTTTGTGCAAATCCTCTCCCTTTCCTTTGACGCTAACGCCGACAACGGGGAGGGGCCCAAATATTTCTTGCATGAAGGCCATGGTGATGAAAGCGCGCTTAATTTGCCCTTATCCAAGGGTACACATGTGGTGGGGGCATCCTTGGAGTGCATGGAAGAAGCCAACATGTTCTTGCCCAAAGACAACAACTTTACAAGGGATGAGCAGGTGAATCAAATCAGGGAAAGCAACATTATTGGTATAGTAGGGTCAAGAAAAGGTATAATAGGGACCACCTTCTAGAGGATGAGGTAAGAAGTACCAGCAAAGCTATGATGATGATCAGGGAATCCGAGGAGAAATGTGGTAACCAGATGCTTGACGAAATGATGTTGCATGCCTATGAGACATGCATCAAGGGCATGGAGCGTATCACCATAGACAATACTGACGTCGAGAAGAAAAACAGGAAGAACGGTAGGATCAAAGCGGCTAGGGACAATGTGGTCGACATATGTAGGTTGTTGACCTCTTGTGCGCAGGCTCTGGCAGTGGACGATCACATGACAGCGCATGAGCTACTGATGCAAATCAAGCAACATGCTTCAGCAACAGGGGATGCCACCCAACGGCTAGCTCATTGTTTCACCAAGGGGCTAGAGGCACGCATAGGTGGCATAGGGAGCCAGATTTGGCAGTTGCTTAAGTTAGAGCACCCCTCAGTTGTGGAGCTCCTCAAAGCCTACAAGCTTTACACTAAAGCTTGTTGCTTCCTCAATGTGACGATCATTTTTTCAACAATGACCATTATGCAGGCCATGGTGGGTAAGAGCAGGTTGCATATCGTGGATTATGGTATGCGTTATGGGTTCCAATGGGCAGGCTTCTCCGCTTGCTAGCAAGTAAAGAAGGCGGCCCACCGGAGGTGAAGTTCACCGCCATAACCCGCCCCAAGCCTGCATACTACCCAGGTGAGCAAATTGAGAAAATAGGGTGCCGGCTCATGAAATGTGCTCATCAGCTTGGGTTGCCTTCGTTCAAGTTCCACGCAATCACGAGAAATTGGGAGGATATTTCCATCATGGACTTGCACATTGACGTTGATGGGGTGCTTGTCGTGAGTGACCTCTTTAGCTTCAACATCTTGATGGAAGATAGCATATTCTTTGATTCTCCAAGTCCTAGGGATACTGTCCTCAATAACATCAAGAAGATGAGGCCTGATGTATTCATCCAGAGCGTTCTGAATCGTTCATATGGTTCCTGCTTCCTGTCACGGATTCGGGAGATGCTATTCCATTACATGGCACTGTTTGACATGCTGGACGCAACCATCCCAAGGGAGAGTAAATCTCGATTGGTGCTGGAGCAAGTCCTCCTTGGACATTATGTGTGTTAATGACATTTCATGTGAAGGCATGGACCTAGTGGAACGCCCTGAGAAATATAGACAATGGCAGACAAGAAACCAACATTGTCCAACCTCTCTGTCACCAGTTGCTTTATCAGCTACGTAGCATATGTCTTTGAAGAGCCAGTGAACTGACTCTTTATTCTTTCAAGGTACTCGGTGACGGTGTCACACTCTGAGATTGAGCCCACAATTGCAGGCTCAATCATGTTCTTTATCACAGCCAAATTTTTCTTGTTGGTAGTGACCCATTTCCTATGCTCAAGGTCATAGGGCATTCTTTGGGATGCAAAATCCCTCACTTTGGTTGCCCAAGCGGCATCAGCCTCGTTTGTCTCTCTCACCGGTGCCACAGGTTTAGTGGGACACGGTGAGGTGACTACCCAGTTCACCTCTGTAACAACCCAAAAATCCACATACCAAAAATCACAACTACAAAATTTTTGTTTTAGCCCTATGTGATGTTGAGTGACACATGTAGAAGCCAAACCCTAGTTTTGGATTGGATGTGATCCAACTAGATTAAAATCATAAGCATAGTTTGGTTTTATGCCACATGTGTAATTAAATTCCTAAATAAATAAATCATGCATGCATCCTTAAACCCACTTGTGATTTGGATTCTTTTGCTTTATGTGATGTTTAACTAACTTAATATTTATGATAAACCCTAAATAATGAATTATTTGTTGGAAGAATAAAACACTCCTATATAAAAACTTCAACTATTTTTGTATAACAAAAATAGCCAATAATCCCTAATATATGGGATGTATTTTGACCACCACTTGAAACACCTTGTGGGACCCACTACATGACTCGAAGCTCAAGTTTAAACCCTAACCAAATTGGCAACAAATAAAAGAGAAATGAAAACAAAATAGAAAAAGAATAAGAAAAAGAGAAAGGAAAGAAGAGGGAGCAGCAGCAGCCCAGGCCTGCTCGGCCTTGCGAGCCAGCCCGGCCGAGCCCGCCTGCCCTCCCACTCGCGCACGTGGCCCACGAAGCCGGCCCATGAAGGCAGCTCAGCAGGACGCCCACGCCAGCACGCCCTTCACCCGACCGTAGCCGCTGCCAAGCGGGACCCAGGTGTCATCACCCACCTCGGTCCCCCCTGCTTCCCCGACCACAGGGCAGAGATGGGAGCGGGAGCTCCACGCAACCCGTCTCGGCCGCACGATCGCGCCACCAACCGATCGGACGTGCTCGAAGATGCCAGCCGGACCAACCAAGTCTGACAGGGCCACGCCCGCAGCGTGACCCTGCCCCCCCTCGCGCGTGCCCTGCCCATCACCGCGGTGGCCCCGTCCCGTGTTTTCTTGGCCGCGACGCATCCTCTACGCACCCTCGCTGCCAGGCGGAGCCCACTTGCAGGCGATAACGACAGCAGGAGCACCCTCGGCCACTTGATCATGCCAAGCCACGATCGCCATCCGATCCCGTCCGCCATTGGTGAGCTTTGGAGCTTGGGGCTATAAAATGACGCCCAGAGCGCCCTAGGGTTCCTCAGCCCACCGCCGCCGTTCGGTGGCCCAATTGCCCGCACCACTCCGAGAGAAGAGGGCCGAGAGGAGGACCCGGAGGAGGGTGGCGAGCAGGGAGCTCGGAGTCGTCGACCACTGGAGCTCAGAGCACCGCCCCGAGCACCTACTCCGACGACGTGGCTTCCACCACTAGGCAGCACCTCGCCACCGCACCACCACCTAACGCCGCCAAGCACCGCACGGTGAGCCTCTCGTTGCTGAGACCTCCTCCTAGCCCCATGGACGCCGACGCACGCACACGCGCCAAGCACGCCAACGCAAGCCACACACGCGATGCCCTACACGCACGCACACGCCCTGCATCGCCACACGCCGCGCGTAATGTTGAGAATGCGTTGCAGCATGCACATGAGCATGCACACGAGCACGCATGGGCGCGCACACCGCAGTCACGAACACGGCCATGGCGAAGCCACCGCGGCCGCATCACCGCGGTAGAGGTGATGCCACCACCTTGGCTGGCTCCTCCTCGCCGCGGAACATGCCACGCTCGCGATCGAGGTAGATGAAGGCCACCGAAGGACCCCCGTTTGACCACACCGCGCCGCGGCCGGAGCGCCGCCGCAACCGCTTCGACTCCACCATGGCCAGGACCGCTGGGAGCGCCTGGCGCCTCCTTGTCTCGCCTGCCCTATTCACTGGAGCCACGGGAAGCTCATGCGCCCCGCCAAGCATGCTCCCAGCCACCACATCGCCCTGCCGTCGTCGACACGCCATAGCCGGACCTCCGCCACCGTGGCCAGAGCCCTAAGAAGCCCTAGCCGTCGCCCCCGACCCCACCGTCGTAGTCGCCATGGCATGGGGAAGCTATTGCCTACCCTAATCGGACGCTAGCGCCGCCGCGGGGGCTCGCCAGTGACCTCACCGCCGGCGGGAGCATGCCGAGGAAGAAGCAGGGGATTTTCCCCTCGCCGGCCACATGTCCGTGCACTTGGTGCACGTGAACCGGACCCTGGGAAGGAGTAAGTGGACCAAGTCCTTCATAGACCGACTCTGCGGTCTATGGACCAACGCAGGCGGGTTCACCGTGAACCGCGCCTCACCTGTGCCCGTGGACCACGGGCCGTTAGTGGCCCAGTAAGGCGACATGGCCGCACCAGCGCGCTCCACGTGGCGGGCCAAAGCCCAGCCCGTATCCAGGCCCAACCGGCCCAGTTTGGACTCGGCCTGAGCTGATCGTTGACCGGGCCCACAAGTCAGCGACACAGAGCCGCTGGACCCACTTGTCAGCGAGTGGCGTCAGGCTGATGTCATGATGACATCATGCGGGTCCAACCTGTCAGTGACAAACACAGTCGAGGTGATGTCATGATGATGTCACGATGATGTCAGCTGCTGACGTCAGCAGCTCTGGACCCACCTGTCAGTACCAGAGCCGAGACGAAGACGTCCAGCATGCCACGTGGACCAACAGGAGCGTGACACGTGTCAGCACCATATTAATTCAGCATTTTCCCCTTTTCAGAAATGATTGAAACTTCGGAAATTCATAACTAATTCATACTAACTCAGAAAAATACAAGACTAGGACCAAAATTCTTCTAAAATCGAGCTCTACGCAATGAATCCATGTTTGAGTGCATTTGGCTCTTTTGAATTTTCATTGCTTGTTGTGCTATTCTATAGACGTCGCTAACACAACTATAATGTGATCGTTTGCAGACTCGGAGGAGAACCAGACGGACGAGGACCGAGAGTACCGTGAGGAGTATAGAGACGACTACACTGAAGGTGCCACATCCCACCCAATCTCGTAGCACGTATTACGCATGGCTAATATAGAGCTGCTATTGCTTTACTTTATTGTTATAATCACACTATGATAGGACTTGCATGGTAGTATGCTTTCTTGATGGCCTTTACCTTGACGCAACCTTACCCCTGCTCACCCTGCTGTTAGGCTAAGTAACACGCCTACTGCTGTATTTCACTGCTTATTATTTCTACTACGCTTATATATATATCATATTGATGCGTGGTGGAAACTGGAGTTATCTGGATTATGGGGAGAGTGCTGCGTGTGTGACTTGGGTGTGTGGAGGGTAAGGGTTGTGTCGACCAAGTTGGAGTATACGACGAGCCTGGGGTAAGTCTTGCCGTGAGGTGCTACCTGGGCACCCCTGGAATGGATACCTGTGGTGGGTAAATGGTGATATGAGGTGGCCCTGGGTGTGAACCTGTGATGGGAGGAGCCCGAAGTGGAGGTGCTGTGGTGGCACGGTAAAACCCTGATGAAGACATTCTGGCTTGGTCATCTCTAAGGACTTACTAGTACTCAGATTCATCAGGAAGCCTTACGTACCACTCGCCCTATATGGTGCGGGACGGCCGGACTACTTGGTAGGATATTGCCACTACTGCTAGGTTGATAGCGGATAGTGCAAGGAGGTACGGGGCTGAATGGTAGAGTGACATTATCCTAGGCTAGCAAGCGGTCGGAATCAGCCCAGTTGACGATGGTCAGTGAAGAAGGCAGATCTTGTGGTTATGTAAAACCTCTGCAGAGTGTATGGTTGATCGATCGATACATATGCCGACTAGTCGGCTATGGACCTTTCCTGGGTTTCGCTTAAACTAGATAGCGAGATGAGTCCTTCTCTTCTTCCCCCATGAGAGAGTGTCGGTCGTAGCCAGGGGCTATGGGCCATGAGATAGTGCCGAGAGGGAGTTGGCCTGTTGACTGAGCGATAGTATGGTGATGATATGGAGATGGTGGTATATCGATCCCAGGATCGAAACCTGGCTTTGAACAGAAATGGGGTGGAATGTGTGTGGGAATGGTGTTAAAACTTGACTATACTATTATATGCTTGATATGCTAATACATAGGAAACCCCAGCCTTATAGGTTCCTTTTGATTATATCCAACTTGCATCCAATTTCCACAAAGCATAGCTCATAGGGTGGGAGTGGCCAGTACAAATCGTACTGATAAACTTTGGCACACAGGTTCTGCTGAGGAGTATAGCTCTGAGGAGTTTGACGGTTGAGGGGTTCGTTTCTACGCTCAAGTTTTGGCGATCTTATCTCCAAGCTGTTCTGGATGAATGCTACTTTTGATTCCGCCGATGCGGCGATGAAATAATTTATGTAATTCCGCACTTTATGTACTATGATATTATTGTTGTATGGATGTGATATTTGACTAGAATTTGGGTAATATGATCTACAATGGTCTTATTATATTTCGACTCTGTGGATCTTTCTTCGTGGAAATCAGGTCGTTTCAACCTCAGTCAAGATGAAGGCCAGGTCAATCTTTTTCTTTCACTCTGTGTAGTTATCACCTTTGAGAGTGGGGATCTCTTTGATATAACCCATCAAGTTGTATCCGCCTGAAAACACAATTCATATAGAGTGAGAATATAAATAATAACAATAACAATTGCATGCCTTAGTTCCAACGTTGGTCAAAATTAAAACATACAATTGTCCTCTACACTAATTCTACATCACCGTTGGGCAGAAATAGAATTAATGCATGACAAAACATCATAATATTGCCATTAATCAACGTTGGTCATAATAATAACAATATTATAATCAATTAAAACATATCCATTTTCAAAATTAAATTCTCCCGTTGGTTCGAATTTAATAATAAAAATAACATCTTTAAATATGCAGCGGAAAAATAATCTCAATTTAGTGAATTTTACCCATAGGAAAATTCTCTTTTCTATTTTCTTTAAGCCATTTATTCATTTTCTAGGAAATAAATATTTACTTGAAAAAGAAAAAAAGAAAAAAACTGATTCATTATAGCACTATTCATTCAGCCCAGCCTGCAAAACGGCCCGGCCCAATTCTCTGCGCGCGCGTTGCCCGCAACCTGGGCCTGGGCCGGCAAAGTCGCACGGCGCGCTCACCCGCCTAGGCCGCGAGTCGGCCCGATCAATCTGAGTCGTCGGATCGCATCCGACGGTCGCCCGGCCGTCTCGCCCGAACAAAAAGGCCTAGCCGCGTCGGTCGAAACCCTAACTCCCATTCTACTCCTCCCCTTCTCTCTCTCAGTCACGCGGAGCCCGAGCGAGAGCGAGCAGATGATTCGGCGTCGTCGCCGGCCCCCTCGCCGGCGAGCGTGCTCCCCAGCGGGTGAGCGCGCCACCGTCGACCGGCCTGGCTGCGGCGCCCCTTTGGCCCGAGCCCGACGAGCAGCGCCCCCAGCTCGGCCTTCTTTTTCCCACGCGCCGGCGAGGCCGCAGCGCTACGCAGCGACGAGGTAGACCCCCTTTCCCCAACATCCCCCTCTGATTTGCTTCTTTCTTTTGTTCTTCTCGGATTCAACCGATTGGGGATCTAGGGTTAGGGTTTCTTTTCTTGTTAGGGTTACACTGTTTATCTTCCCCATGAAGTCTTCACGGGTTTAGGGTTCGGCTCTTAGCTTCTTAAGACTGAAACCCTCTTTTTCTTCTCCTTTCCTTAACCCAGTTAGGGTTAGGGTTCAACCGAGCCCTCTGTTCTTCTTAGACCCGCACTGGATCTAACCTTCTACTTTCTTTTCTAATCGGTTTACCCGTTCTAGATCTAAAAACCCTAGAAATCGATGGCTCCGGTACCAATGTTAAAACTATAGAATCACTAGGAGCATAGATCTGATCGGGTACTTGCTATTGAATAGTGTCATGAACCCTAGAATGACTACCAGAGCAGTAACAGTAGGTAGAACGATAGAAAAGGAGAGGTAGAAGATGGACGCGTCAAATCTGACACGGCAGTGGAGGAAGATCCGCTCGCATCTACCATGGAGTCGATGTCTGCGCTAGGGCAGCGACGGTCGATGAAGACGGTGTCGGTGATGCGCTATGGCGACCGGCGGTGAAGGCAGTGGAGTCCAGTGACGGCGCGGCTGGTGGCTTTCCCGTCACTGGTTGCGCGCCCTCTAGATCGGATTAGCGTTTGTCGGTGGAGAGCTTGGCTCAGGCGAACCTCGTGATAAGAGCCGCCGGCCCCATCTCTTTTTATAGCGCAGTGTGACAGGGGCCCTCCAGCCATGGTGGGCTGGGCGCCCCCGATCAGAATGCGAATCAAAGGCCCAACTGGGCCGTTGGGTCCAGTTAAGATTAGAGATCAATCTAACAGCGGAATCCATGGGCTTGTTTGGATACCTAGGTATTAACGTCAGTCCACACTAAACCACTCCAGCATATATGGACGGAGGTCAATACATGGGCATCTAAATAAGGCTTTAAGAAGAGTGTAGATAACACCGGGTTAGGAGCAGGATCAAGATTGTATAGGCCGATACCTGTTCACTGGGTGATTCATTATGTATTAGGAAAGCCAAACGCAAAGAAAAGCTATCCGTTGACGACGTGAAGCGACGACGGGCTAAAAAGGCTGAACCAAACAATACATAATATTTAAACGAATATATGGCTAATATTATTTTAGTACTACTGTGAAAAATATTAAAAAATAAATATTTCAATGAAAAACCTAATCAACATTTTTAAAATTTGAGTACGAAAATAAAGTATATCGTCATTAATATTTAGTTGTTTACCTAATCTTACAATTATAATATTGCATAGAAAAATTATAGATCAACAGATGAACGAGGCTTGGCAGAGCACTCATAAATGTCACATGGCGAAGAGGACGTTCCTACAAGCCACTATCGTCCTAAGTGCACATTCTCCCCTTTGAGGAGTCAGTTAATTCTAATTTTGACTAAATATATATAAAAATATACTACTATTTATGATACTAAATATTTTTTCTGTTCCTGAATAAATAGATTTCTATAATTATCTTAAGTCAAAAATTTTAAATTTTAACCGAATTTTTAGAAAAAACAAACGTCAAGCATAGGATATATTTTCATAATGTACTCATTTTATATTATAGATATTGTTACTCTTTCCTATAAAGTTACTCAAACTTAAGATACTTTGACTTGCACGGGTTCTAGGAATTGATTTATTTGGAGACGGAGGGAGTATTCATCATTAAACTAATCACACCATATATTTTTATTGTAAACTTATTTAGAAATACAAATATTGATACTATTTTCTATAAATCTAGTGATTAATTGACTCGTTAAAGTGTGAGATGTACACTTATTTTGAGACGGACTTATTTTGAGATAGAGAGAGTAGCAGCCATCAGATTAGGTTGAGCGCGTGGCTCAGGGCTCAGGCCCATTCCCAAGAGCATCGTCTGATACCAAACTAAAACATCACAAAAACATACATATGGGACATTTCAATTGATCAAAATCAAAGTTTTCCGTTTGAAAACTTGCATTACGCAATTTTAGAAAAACATAAAAACTAAAATTTCCCATTTCAACGTGCAAAACTATATTCTCATGACCAAATGACTAAAGTATGATTTTTTTTTCAAATGGCGGTATGAAAAGTATCAATTTTCGCTTATTGAAAAAGAGAATAATGTAGTCCATCCACATGTGAGTTACCGTGGATAGTTTAAATCTCGTGCTTTGAATGGACAAAATTAAATATTTAGGCCCCGTTCGTTTCGCTGAAAAAACAAGTTGAAATATTGTTTCGGTTGATTTATTGTGAGAGAAAAACACTGTTTCGGCTGAAAAAACAAGCCGAAAAAGACGGATTATAAGAGAAGCGAACATGGCGTATACCATTTTGTAAAACTGGTATTTTTTGCCTATATAATTTGACACATTGAAATAGCAAAATTTAGTTTTTTTCAATTTTTTTATTATTTCTTTATTACTACATTAAATAGTATTCCTTTATTCCTGACCTTCCTTCCCGTCAAAATCGGTTGACGGTGGTTGTGGAATGTGGTGGACCCATTCCAATTTCCAGCCAATCATGCTTGCCGCTCGCTCGCCACAGCTCCGACGGCCGCCGGCGCCGCTGAATCGCCGCCTACTTCGCTCCTCTCTCCAGAAATACTGGCCGCGCCACTGCAGCAAGGCCATGGCTCACGCGCTGTTATGTCTGCCACTGCCAAGTCGCCGCCCGGAGCCGGGACGAAAAGGAGAAAGCGAACAAGGTAGCGCAGCTGCTGCCGGAAATGGCAGAGCGCGAGGTATCGTCACGGAGACGCCATGAACCCTCAAAAAACCTTGTTGAGGGAGAGGTGAGAATGCCTGGACTGGATTTCGGCGGGGTGCTCATGGTCTGTGGCCCATGCGCTGTGCCGGCGGAAAGGCAGGCGCGTGGTAGATGTTTGAGAAAATGCCGCTTCCAGCGTCAACCTCCGGAAGGGCCAGAACGAAGGCGGCGTCCCCATCTCGCCACCCCATCAGCACGGTGAGCCTCTTGTCCGGCTGTTTAGCATGGTGCGCAGTGCACTGCAAGTGACGTCAAATCGGATTGGCAGTCTGCTGGTATCACTGTGTCTGTCGATGGAATGGCTCTGCAGCCCAGGTCGGCACGTGCTTGTGTAAATTCCGCAAGAAGAAGTCACTGTTCCTTGAGACAGTGCTGGCCTGCTGGGACATTGTAGTGAGCCCCACACGTTTGTGGAAATTCGACAACCTGCCAGAGTGCCAGATGTTTCATGGACAAGAGAGCCCTGCCAGTTTTGCTTTCCTCTGGTTCAGTCTGCTTTCAACCGAATTTGATACCACTCGTGCAAGTCAACAGCTGGGATGTAGACATGTGAAACCACATCTGTGGAACTTTCAGTGCATGGCGACTGCCGACTGGGTCACTGGTGGAAAACCGTGTTTTCTGAACTGCTCGCTTTCTGTTCATGGTCAAAGTCAGTAGCTCAACTTATCTTTTGAGAAAATTTAGCTCCCAGGTACTTTGGCTTTATTTCAACAAGCTTGATCTTCTTCTTCTGGGGTCTCAAAGGTAAATCTGCGAGGAAAGCAATCCCAAAGAGCATGGCACTCTGGAGTGGCGTGGGTCAGGTGGCAAGCATCGCGCAGCTTGCTGGGGTCGATGCCTATGGGCTCATCTCCATGATCGTGGAGGCTGCAAAGACGGTTAAGAGGAACTGGGAGACCTGCCAGCTGCTGGCACGCCGTGCAAGGATGATTGGGGACCTTCTGCAGCAGCTCGAAAGGACACAGCTGATGCAGCACATGGAGGCGAGGAACCCAGTGGAGCAGCTGGAGGAGACGGCACGCCTACGTTCTCGTCACATCCTGTCGCGACAGTAGCTACCTACACAGCTTCTGTATGGGAGGGAAGCAGGCTGATTGGCTTCGCGAGGTGCAGAATGAGATCACCTTCTACCTCCAACTTTTCCCCCTTGTCAGCTTTGTCGACAACACCCGTACTTGGGAGCGGCTTGTGGGCAGAGCTTCTCCTTTGTGCACAAGGGTATGTATTTTGTCATGTCAAGTTTGTAAGACATTGTTGTGTTTCTGAAAGACTAGTTTTTTTCCTAAAGAAAAAAATACCAGATTTTTATAGCCAATGGCATGCTGAAATCTGTTTCTAAATGCAAACTTCACCTTTTTTGTGTTTTTATTTTTTGGTTTCTTGCTGATTGTGTTAGTTAGATGCTAGCCTACTGAAATTAGGATAATACACAACCCAAGGCTCAAGATCATGCAACCGCTGAAGCCTGTGGAGGTTGTAATAAAAATCTAATTCAAAGAAACTCATATAAGCAGCATTGTACAATAGTTACATATTATGTCAAGGGAAACATGTACGTATAATTTCTATTTACCCTGTGTCATACTAAAGTTAAGATTCAAAATGTCGATGGAAGGTTGTTTTATTTGCTAATTATTTTCATAATATATGCACATAGGGTTCTAATCTGCCATCTTTTCTTTTTACATCATCAAGGAAAGTACAGATGAGTTACATGCAGCACATCATGTGGAACATGATGATAGGTATGATATCCTTTTTCTCATGTCAAAGTTATGGACTGCCTTTCACTTCTGCATTCAAACATTGCAAATGTCTTTCATTTTCCAGAATATATTTAGAGGGTAGACTGAATTATGCACTAAGCATTATTACTCCAACACCAGACATGTCTTCAAATTATAAACCAAGGACTGTAGCCCAGTGTAAAATTCAGGTGCTGATGCTTAGGTCATTCAAACTCTTGTAACAACATGGTCACCATGTGTGGTACTAGTTTAGTTATTATGTGCCATTGTGATAAAGAAAATTGTGACCTCATCCACTGTACCCACAAACACAAATGGAAATGGCTTTTTAACAGCCAAAATCTGGAGTTTCTGTTATATAGCTTATAGTGTTTAATATATGCCCATGTATATCAGGCTCAGATCAGAGGCCATCAAGGCAACTAAATTCGAAAATCTAGGAAGTCATCCTCCTCTAAAACTTGACAAAGATCAAACGGAAGGTATGCTATGCACTTGCTTGACAGTTATGCAATATTGTCAAGTAGCTACCAAATTTGCAGTATTATGCTCATCCTGATACCCATTGGGAGTTACTAGGGTAATTTTCCCTATTACGAAGTACATGTACATCTATGTAATTTAGGAATACCAACTCGCATCAACATATGAAAAATAAATATAATAATATTTGTTATATATAGATGCCTTTCTTTTCAATAGAAAAGTATAATATAGAATAATGTTCTATAGATAATCACTGCATGAATTATCCCCAAGGGGGCATGAACAAATAACTGATTTTTCCCAATTCTCACCCTGTTAAATTTTGTTAAAAGAAAAAAAAATGAAGTTAATGAAATTGCATCGACATAATGAGTTCTTTGATTGTTCACTATGAATCCATTAAATATGCGCATGTGATTTACAAGACAGAGAAACTTTGAGTCATTGCTCTTGTTTGTTCGTACTGTAGCAGTCATTTCTGACTATGTGGATTCTAGCTGTCCCATACATATTTTTTAAACTTTTTCAGACAAGTATATACTATACTCATTGACAAAGTTGGATTTCCTTTGAATTAGGCCAAGTCATGAAAATGGGAGGATTAGTAAATCTCATTGGTGGTACAAAAGGAGCAGAGTTATCATGTTTTACTTTTTCTCATATTTTGGCTGCGACAGACAACTTTTCAGAGAAAAATTTGGTTGGAAATGGTGGATTTGGTTATGTTTACAAGGTAATTTTTTCTTCGGAGTCAACCTATAGTATGATATAAGTTCTTGAACTGCTTAAGTATAGCACCTAGACCAAAAACATCTCTAAATGCATTCTCCACTTGGGATGGGCTACTAAAGCATTAAGCATAGTACATTGCTTGGTGTTTAAGGGTTAAACCAAAGGATTTGCGCCATTGTGCTAACAGTCACTTTCACCAGCAATTTGTATTAGGTGGGTGTACCCAGTGCAGAGAGCTCCCGCTCTGTGCGCGGTCTGGGGAAGGATGTCAGTGACACCTGGAAATTTCTTTAAGCTCCTTCATACATCTTAGGATATGTTCTTTAACACTGACACTCAATCTTCATAGGGCAATCTTACTATTGGTCTTCACGTTGCCATCAAAAGACTTGATACATCTTCATTTCAAGGTGGATATGACTTCAGAAATGAAATTGATACTATTCCCAATCTTCAACACAAGAGCATAATTGATCTACTTGGGTATTGTGTTCAAGGAGAAGAAAACATACTTGTCTATGAATATATGCCAAATAAATGCTTGGCATCTATCATTGCTGGCAAGTTTTTGTTAACTTAATGCCTCTTTCATCTTTTCTGTTCATTGTTCAGCAAATACTGCTCAAATATTTCTGCAACAAATGCATTGATGTTTTTGTAGATGAAACAAAAAGGGAGTTGATAAATTGGTCCAAACGTCTTGAAATAATCAAAGCGATAGCAGATGGTCTTGCTTTTCTACATGGGCATTCTCAGATGTGCATTGTCCACAGGGACATAAAAGCAAGCAACATGTTGCTGGACCATGAAATGAATGCTAAGATTACCGATTTTGGTCTGGCATTAATGTTGGCTCCAAATACGACTGCAGAGGTGACTGTTGTGGGCACATAGTAAGAGCTCGTCCAATACAGAAATCAAGTTATAAAATCAACCTTCCTATTTTTTTAGTTTCAAGTGTTTAGCATGGGCATGGGCATGATAATCCTCTCCATCATTAGTGGCTATGCAGATCCTGAATATGTTGCTACTGGAAACATCTCGGAGAAAGCAGATGTATATGGCTTTGGTATAGTACTTTTTGAGATAATAAGTGAAAGGCTGATCCAGTCTTATATGAAGGCAGAAGGCACTCGTAAGCTACCACCCCTGCTTATGTAAGTATTTGTTTTATAATTTAAACAGGCTTGTCTGCAATATAATCTTAATTTGCAGCACTGTGTTAATAATAAATGGTGAACCCTTTTTGTGCAATTAGACGTGCTAGTTTGTACATCTAGCTAGATGAATTTGATGTAGTCCTTTTTTGTAGACCACGAGATTTCTTGTGTATAAGAACTATGATGGACCATGACTGAGAATTTTTTGGCATGTAGTATTGTTTCTGTGCTCAGGGTTGTAATAGTTGGTAGTCCCCCTCCCTCCCAGCTGCATAACCTCCTATTTGTCCATTTTCTTTTATGGATATGACTTTCATTATATGTCATTGAGGAATAATTTTCTTTTAATCCAAAGCTACTAATGCTAACAATATGGGATTTCACTATTTTCTTCAGGCGCACAAGTACAACCGAAAGGTGCTGCTCAAGCTTGTTGCGCGTGAACGAGTATGAAGAGGCTCAGATTATGGAATGTGTGAGGGTGGCGCAGTTATGCATTCAACATCTTGCGAACCATCGGCCTACCATGTCAGAAGTTGTCACCATGCTTGGCAGCATCAAAGTGGCGCAGAGGGCACATGGTAAATAACAGGCCAGTGTATTGGAAATACTAAATCTGGTTGTAGCTTTGGAAGAGCCACAGAGGGATAGTTGCAATGCTGAAAGTGTAAACTAATGAGCTATACTGCAAGTCTCCAACTAATATTTTTTACTCGTAGGCTTTGTATGGAGATAATATGTACGTTATCATGATTGTGTAAACATCACAGAGACTAGTCACAGTAAAATATTTGGCAAGTTGGTCAGAGCACGCACAGAGTGGTGAGTTGAGTGAGAGCTCGTGACTGGTGAGAGGTCCCTCATGGCTTCTCGTTGCACCTGGGAAGTATTAACGCTTAGGTGATCTGCACTTGGGAAATCCTGCTGAATAATTGAGCTGAGAGGACGATGGGGAGCTTCATAGAAGGCACCTTACTTCAGCGCTGTGGCTAAATTATGCTTCGCTGGAATGCTAATTACTCCATGCTATTGTTAATTTGGTCTAGCTCGAGATGAAGTGACTGACTCCATGGGCATGTTGAAATTGTCACAATAATGACCACCCAGCAGCCACCCGTCCCTGCTGAACAAATCAGGTTGAGGCAGGCTGGCGTTGATGTAGACTGTGCGGCAAAGACTGAAGACCGATGAGGAAGCAGCCAAATGATGAGTCCAACTTGGAATCTTTCAGAGTTTGACAGTTCAGTCTCCAGCCTCCACCACGTTTAGCGCCATTTTTCTCATATCATTGATGCTGTGTACAAGCTTCCTGGAAACCCGGCCTCCACGTTTTGGCGCCATCTCTTCGCTTTTGTTCAAACATGTCAGCATCACAGTTTAAAAAATAAACATTTTTATAATGGCATGGGCACGGCGTTCTCTCTTTTTGACTCTACCAGATCTTGGCCGCCTTTTTATGCTCTCGCTCAACACCACCCTCTTCCGGTCTTCCTCTCCATCTTCCCCATTCACTCCTACCACCAGAGGTCCAAAGCAAACCTAGGCCAAGAACGAAGATGGCTCTGGTCGGGCAGGTCGCGACGGTGGCGCAGCTGGTGGGCGTGGACGCGTTCAGCCTCATCACCATGATCGCAGAGGCAGCACAGATGGTGCGGCGGAACCGCGCCGTCTGCCAGCAGCTGGCCCGCCGTGTCGAGATGATCGGCGGCCTGCTGCGGCGGCTCCACGACACGCAGTTGATGGACCACCCGGAGACGCGGAGCCCCGTGGAGGCGCTGGAGGAGACGCTCCGGCGGGCGTACCTGCTCGTGCGCTCCTGCCAGCGCCGCGGGTACGCGTACCGGTGCTTCATGGGGTCGCGCCACGCCGACGAGCTCCGCGAGGTGCAGGGTGAGATCGGCTTCTACCTCCAGCTCTTCCCCCTTGTCAGCTACGTCGATGCCACGCTGAACTGGGTGAGGCATCTCAGTAACAACAAGGAGGCCTCTCATGACACTTCTTTCCAAGAGGTACAGCCACCTGTTCACAACTGCTAGTTCTCTTCTCTACTAGTCGCTTCTGTTATGATATTTAGCAGAAAGCCAGAAACAAACAAACAAGCTCTAGCACTGTTTGGAGCATGTCAAAATTTTCCTGATTCTTGAGTGGATTAAACTAAACTGTCTCAGTGCCAAATCCCTGCAAATTTCTCATGGACTTAATTTCCACCTTCCAAATAGGTCAAGTCAAGTCCTTTTACCATGTTTTTGTACTTGTACATACGCTAGTGTAAGGGACATGGTAATAGCATAATTCTTAGGACTCAAATCAGAACATGGATTTCTGGTACAACAGATCTGTGTACGTACAGGATCTTTGGAATTCTATCGTTATTCTGACACTGACAGTGAGAGATTGAGATCGATCTGAATGTTCCATAGAATTTAATTCTGGATTGTGCATGCTCAGTTTTACAAATTTTTCTTCTTTTGTGGAGAGCTTACGTTTTGTTGCCATCTGTTGTTTGTACAGGCACCTATGGTACGACCATGTATTGTGCCGTTCCTGTTTCTCTCGTGCGATGGAGGCTGCTTAGTGATTGTTCAGGGAGTATGCCTTGGTATATGGTATAGTACCCTACACACACGGTTTGCATGCACCTCCTCTGCTAATGTTTCCTGATGTGTATCTATGAATTTTTCATGTGTCACCGCAGGGTTCGAAATGCGTTACTGCCTTAACTCTATTTCTCATCTTATGAACACGTTAACAACGATCTAGCTAGCACCTTCTTTTCACTGGGAACAGCTAGCTAGTACGCAATTGTCGGTCCTCTTTTTCGGATTACTATCTGTTGAATTCAGGTGAAAAAAAAACATTCATGTGTGCGAAATAGGTATGTTGAATTTTCTTTTCCTCATGAGATGAACACATTCAGAGTTACTACCTGACCAACTCTCGGGCACTGATTTACTGCTCGAGTCTTCTGATAATCTGTTTGCATACATAGCTTACCTTTTGGTTCATCAGGAGTGCAAAGTTCCAGGGTCGCAGGCACTGATGCCGGCGCAATCGGTCCAGCCCTTGAGCCTTCAACAGGTGAGGATGGACGAATAGGACCATATATGGCATGCCCCCGTGACACTTACTTCACATTCTTTCAGGTTCCAAATTTAACAAACTCAATTCAGTATGTTGTCAGTCTGCAATAATCTCATCTTCGCATTCAGTGTCTTGCCCTCATTCCCTGTCTGTCTATCTTCAGATTTTCTGAGACAGAGCAAAACCCAAATGGGTTGCTACTGGAAGAGCAAAACCCAGATGAAATGCGTCGTCTGGAAGAGCGACATTAAGGATCAGTTGTCATCTTGAAGTGTCAGCTGCTGTCAATACATATCTTTCTTTCCTCTTCAGTCCACACGAGAAGAACTGAACCATGAAAATGTGAAAAAGAGAGACGAACTGCGTGTTCCGACCCAAGCCTCCATAGCAGAGATAGCAATAGTCAAGATGTAATTGCTATCGCGATTACATGTCTGTCATCTGTCAATAATATCCACGCGCGCTGCATCTCTGAAGGTGCAACTTGTACAGTATAGAGCATTTTGTTCTTGATAAGCTATAAAGAAATTCCAGGCTTTGACACATTCTGCGTTGGAATCGCATTTTGTCCAGTTTTCTGACATTCTTGATTACTGCATAGCAATGAATGTTTTCTTCGCATAAGGATAGCAATGCATGGTTGAATTAAAGTTAAAACACAAAAGCATAAACTGCTCCATAGCAACTTAACAAAGAGTAACTACACCCTACACCAGCTATCGGTGACGGAGGACATCTCCGGTAATTCTGTGACTGCAGGACTTGTGCTGTCCAGTTGGGGGCAGATGAGGAGGCGTAGGTCTCTATCTTTTTATTTTTTTTTTATTTTTGAGAGGACTCTGTCTTGTTTTTTGAACCCGGGTAATAGCCACTGCCTACTAGGCAGCTCACGCGCTCCACGTGCCCACAAGCCACGATCGCCCGCGCCTTTGTTCGCTAGGCCAGCCCAACTAAGCCAGTTGGTTGGGCATCCAAAAGTGCTCCTTCCTCCTGTTCTTGGGCCCACAATCCACCGCCCGGTCGTCTAGACTGGTTCGGTATAGCTCCAACTTCACCTAAAACAGCTCCAGCTTCTCTGATAAAATAACTTCTTTTAATTGTTCCGTGGCGCGTCAGTGTCATGCCAAGATCGGTGGCGCGGCAGACCCTGTCACGTCACCGGTCAGCGGCCCCGGTCTTCGCCACATCACCCTCCTGCCGCGCCACCATACATGGCGCGGCACAGGCATTTCGCCGCGCCGTGACAATAGGCGCGACCAAAAGTGTTAGTTAAAAAAAACAGTGTTAGATTTAAAATTATTTTACAAAAAGTGTTAAAATTAAAAAAAACCTTTTAATGTTGGTTACTAATATCAACCGGGACTAAAGAGGACTCCAGGTCAAGCCCGAGGGCGACCACCTCCAGTCCCGGTTAGTATAACCAATCAGGACTAAATATCCCATTTTCTGTTATCTTTTTCTTTTCTTTTCTTTTATAGTTTCTTTCCATTCAATTTGTTTTCCTTTCAAATAGTTTTCGTACATGTATTATACACTATACTATTGTACATCATCCATAAATAAGAATGGAACTAATTAAGAGCTTATATATTACAATGATCATCCACATTCATTAAGTTCATACAAACCAGAATAACTTAGAACAAGTCATTACAATAAACTAGATGTCCAACCCCAAAGTTCAATTACACACCAAGTTCATGCAAGTGCAAGTAGATCACCGCCAAGTTTGACTACGTCGTATTATATACTCAGTAAAATGTAGGTCACCGATTTTGTATCCACAAATATTATTGGCGTAGAGCAACGCATTAAGTAGTGCACTCTCCCTTGCTTCAAAAGTACAAGCACAGGGTCTACTAACGACGGTAAGCGGTGGTCGAGAAGTCGGTGAGTCAGATGATCCCCTCTTAGTCACAATCAGCTTTTCCTGAAATCCTTCCATAGTGAGTGTTGGCCATTCATTAGCATATTTCCAATCAAAACCCAATGCACACATTGTCTGGTTTAGAATGGCTTTGAAGCTACAACTTGCATAGGTTAAGTCATAGTCCTCAACCTGTAATTGTTGGCACAAAAAATGGATATGAGAACAAAGCTTTCGAATAACAACAAATCTGAATATAAGCTATGAGTTTGACTTCGACTTTACCACATCATTTCGGTTGGTTCGAGCAATCCTTGCACAGAAGCCTACACTACTACACTCGCACATTTCACAGCCGCGTCGTAACCAACATCGTAGTCCAATTTCGGCTTCGGTAGTAAGCTGTCGACAGTGATGGTCATAGCCTTCACCGTCGGCATCTGGGACCGATTACGGTGTACACTAACACCGCCAATTGGCTTATGATCCATCCGTGATTAGGTCCTTACTTCAGTCACATTGGAGCACGACCCCGCTGTGGATGTACACTAACATCGCCACATTGGCAAATGATCCGACTGTGTCGGGGCTATCAAAACCGTCGTGTGGGCACATCAACCACCTGTGTAGTGGTTACCAACACCATCGCCTTGTACTTCGACCCGACTATCAGCGGTGCGGGTTCACTATCGGTTCGATGGCCGAGACACCTATGTAGAGGTTAACAACACTGTTGCTTCAGCGTATGATCTGCCAGTACAAATATCATGGTCACCATCGCCTTGCTCCACGATCCACCTTTGATGATCGTTTAGTCGGTGTCGGGTTACTAAAGGATTCAGCGGTGATGTACTTTTGATCCCTGCCACATCATACGTATAGCGACGGTGACAGAATTTCATCTAGTTTCACAATAGCACTCTTTTTGTTTCTCAACATAAGCTTTTGGTGGCAGACTTTCATTTTCAGGTGCGTGCCCGTAGGGATAAACAAGCTAAGATTGAAAGAACAAAGTGGTGGTAACTGAAAGGGGAGACGTCAGAGGTATTCAGGGAAAGGGTTATCAAAGAGGGCTCTTCGAAGAAAGAAGAGGACATAAACAACATGTGGGAGAAGATGGCAACCAACATTCAGAAGGTGGACTCAGAGTTGTTTGGAGTAACCAAAGGAAGTGGAGGCGTGGCTAAAGATACTTGGTGGTGGAACGAGGAAGTCCAAAGGGCTATTAAGGAGAAGAAAGAGTGCTATAGACGCTTGTACCATGACAAGAGTGTGGACAACATAGAGAAGTACAAGGTGGCAAAGAAGACTGCAAAGCGAGCTACAAGTGTGGCAAAGGGTAGAATGTACGAGGATCTTTACCAATGTTTGAGTATGAAGGAAGGAGAGAAGGACATTTATATGATGGCTAGGGTTCATGAGAGAAAGACAAGGGACTTCAACCAAGTTAAGTGCATTAAGGATGAAAGGGAGCATCTCTTGGTGAAGGAGGATGAGATCCGACATCGATGGCAAGAGTATTTTGACAAATTATTCAATGGTGAGAATACAGACACAACCTTTCAGTTGGATGACTCTTTTGATGACACCAATAGGCGCTTTGTGCGGAGAATCCAAGAATCTAAGGCCAGAGAGGCGTTGAAAAGGATGAAATGAGGTAAGGCGATGGGACCGGATGGTATCCCAATCGAGGTGTGGAGATGCCTCGGGGATATAGCTATAGTATGGCTAACCAAGCTATTCAACCATATTTTTCGATCGAACAAGATGTCTGATGAGTGGAGAAGAAGTATATTGGTATCGATCTACAAGAATAAAGGGGATATTCAAAGTTGTACTAATTACTGAGGAATTAAGTTGATGAGCCATACTATGAAGCTATGAGAGGGAGTTATCGAGCATCGCTTGAGAGCAATAACGTGGGTCTCTATGAACCAATTTGGTTTCATGCCCGGAAGGTCAACCATGGAAGCCATTTTCTTAATAAGACAAGTTATGGAGCGGTATAGGGAGAAGAAGAAGGACCTACACATGGTTTTTATTGACTTGGAGAAGGCTTATGATAAAATACCAAGGAATGTTATGTGGTGGGCTTTGGACAAACATAAAGTCCCAACAAAGTACGTCGGGCTCATTAAGGACATGTATAACAATGTTGTGACTAGAGTTTGAACAAGTGATGGAGACATGGATGACTTCCCGATTAGGATAGGACTACATCAAGGGTCAGCTTTGAGCCCTTATTTGTTTTCCTTAGTGATGGATGAGGTCACAAGGGACATACAAGGGGACATCCCTTGGTGTATGCTTTTCGTGGACGATGTAGTGCTAGTTGATGAAAGCCAGACAGGAGTGAATCAGAAACTGGAGTTATGGTAGGAGACTTTGGAGTCCAAAGGTTTTAGACTCAGTAGAACTAAAACTAAGTATATGAGATGTGACTTTGGCACTACTACTTGGGAGGAGGAAGATATTAGTTTGGAAGGTCAAGTAGTGCCTAGGAAGGATACCTTTCGATATTTAGGATCAATGCTACAGAGAGACGGGGATTGTCGACGAAATATGGTCGGCAGTCTACCTAGGGGTATGCCCAAGGTAGTAGATTGTCGGCAGACAGATGCGCAAGCCACAAACAAGACGGTGACGCAAGACAAACACGAGGTTTTATCCAGGTTCGGCTGCCAAGAAGGCGTAATACCTACGTCCTGCGTCTGATTGTATTGCTGTATGTCAATGAGAGATGTTTTTAGAGGGGTACCCTGCCCGCCTTATATAGTCCGGAAGGCAGGGTTATAGATCTAGAAACTAATCCTAGCCAGTTACAATTGCCATACATGGCCGGATAAGGATTCCTATTCTAACCGACCAGGATCTTGCTTGGTCGCCAAATCTATTTTGACTCCTTACGCGGGACTCCGAACAGGTTGGCCGGGCCGTGCGTCGTCTTTTGGTGGACCAAACCCACTGATCCGGGCCGGCCCAAGACTAGCCATAAGGGTATAGGGGTTAATACCCCCACAGCTAGTCCCTGAGCACCATGTATTATGCCGCGACACGCCATTTTAACCTTCTCCGACAAGCAAGGCTCGAGTCCTTGACATCTCTAACCACCGTCATCGCCGGAGAAATAGGTTGTCCGAAGAATATATGGTGCTCTTAAGAAAAAAGAAAAAGATTTCCGTCCTAGGAAGTGTGCCCACTTGTATTTCTGAAAAGAAATGTAAGTGGTCTTGAAGCGTAGTGTCCTTGAACATCAGAGGCGTAGGGGTCGAAAAACAAACACATTCACCGCAAGGTGAAGTGTGCCCACTTAGTCCCCGAGCCTGATAGTAGGTGACGTAGTCACGTGGTGCCAGGGTCTAAATAGAATTCCCAGTTAAGTTGAAAACCCAATTGCTGTACAGACAATACGAGATGCACCGGCAGGTGCATCGTACCGATGTAGTCCCCGAGCTTGCTGGAAGGCGAAGTATGAGCCTTGTAGCAAGGTCTAAATAAATGTCTCTCAACTGTATGTGAGTACAAATCACATGTAGCCGAGAAGAACCATTCTCCGAGCAGTGGTCGGGATAGTCCCCGAGCACTTTAGTAATCCTTACAATCATTCAAAGCATAGGGGTCGATTAAATAAACACATTCACCGCAAGGTGAAGTGTGCCCACTTAGTCCCCGAGCCTGGTAGTAGGTGACGCAGGCACGTGGTGCCAGGGTCTAAAAAAGAATTTCTACTGAAGTTAAGAATCCAATCGTCGTGCAAGCAAAACGAGATGCACCGGCAGGTGCATCGTACCGATGTAGTCCCCGAGCTTGCTGGAAGGTGAAGTAGGAGCCTTGTAGCAAGGTCTAAATAAATGTCTCTCAACTGTATGTGAGTACAAATCACATGTAGCCAAGGAGAACCATTCTCCAAGCAGTGGTCGGGACAGTCCCCGAGCACATTAGTAGTCGGAGCAGTCCCCGAGCACGGCAGTGGTCGGAGCAATCCCCGAGCACGGCAGTGGTCTGGGCAGTCCCCGAACATGGTAGTGGTCTAGGCTATCCCCGAGCACGGCAGTGGTCTGGGTAGTCCCCGAGCATTGTAGTAGTCTGATCCATCCTTGAGCACAAGACATGCAGCGAAAATATGAACGCCGCTTGTATTATTATTTGGTGTATTTATTTATCTCCTTTCTCTGTCAAGTCCAGTCTGACACGCCTGGTCAAAAAAGCAGACAGGTATAGTGCGGCACCCTGTCTTCTTGCTCTTTTCTGGCAAACAGTCGCTTGGCACCTGTATGGAGGTGCGTCAGTGTGGGCCCTCTTACACTATCAACGAAGAGGCGCGTACACTGGTAACGAAGGGGCACGTTTATTGGCGTAGATCTCGAGGTTGTGTGAACAACTGTCTGCGGCGCGTGCGCATGTCTCCCAAGAATCTCGGGCGGACGAAACGACAGAGCTCTTTGTTATTTATAATATAGACCTGGTAAGTTACTTGTACCGATCCCCATTGTCATTCGCCGGCGCAACCTTCTTCTTCTCCTCGCCAAACCCTATTCCTCCGAAAATCATCACCAATCCCCCCGCCACCGCATCCACCCCTTAGTAAGGACAGATTAATGGCGAAGAGAGACACCCAGAAGAAAGGCTGAGTCATGGCGAAGGAGTGGTGGAAGTCGCGGAGCAATGAGCAGACCATCGAAGACCTCGTCGCCATGGGAGTGCTCCACAACAAGGCACTCGCGGGATGGCGTGCGCCGGAAGGAGAAAGCTTCCCCGATCCACAACCAGGTGAGATTGTGGTTTTCGAGGATTTCTTCAAATGGGGGTTTGGGGTTCCAGTGCACCCTTTCCTTCAGGGTCTCTGCTTGTATTACGAGATTGGGATTTGCAATCTGCATCCCAACTCGATTCTTCTTGTCTCCACCTTCATCCATCTCTGTGAGGCCTATGGTGGCTTCCAGCCCCATTTCAACCTCTTTCGCCACCTGTTCTGTCTGCGGAAGAAAGGGAGCGGTGGCTCGAAGATAGCCGGAGGCGTCTACCTCAATCTGCGTGATGGTATGAAAGCCTAGTACTTGCACTGCCCCTGGAACACCTCGCTGGACGAATGGTACAAGAAGTGGTTCTACATCCGCAAAGAGCCGAACACAATCACCCTGTGCGACGTGGGGTTGATTCCAGAGAAGAAGAACAGCTGGTCGGAGAAGCCCGAGAACTTGGAGTAGATCGCAGAACTGCTCGGGATGATCCCGTGGGGAAGGCTAGATGGTCCAAGCATGGTCGGGAACTTCATCAGTCGAAGGATCCAGCCCTGCCAGAAGAGGGTACATCCTGGCTTTGAGTACCAGGGAAGCGCAGATCTAACGAGGACCAGGAAAGAGGCGCTCGACAAGATAGAAGTCAAGGCCAGGATTGGGGAGCTATTCAACCTGGCTGATCCCAATTATGTCAGGTTAAACGACATCGAGCACGCCTTCAAGCTGGCCCGACCTCCCCCAAAGGTAAATGATACTTCCTTGTACCTGTAGAATCATGTTGTAACAAGAAATTGACTGTTGTCTCCTTTATGTTTCTCAGAGTAATGGTCGTGACCGGGCAGCAGTGTTCGTGTCTCTGCCCCCTGGTGTGGATTGGCCGCAAGTTGCCGGCCCAGCCGCCCAGACCAGCGCCAGGACCGAAGACGTCCACTGGGCGGCACTTGAGGTTGTGGAGGATGCATCGACCAGAGCTGCTGGCAAGCGGCTGGCTGCCAACAAACGGCGCCAAGCCATCTTCCCCCTTTCAGACGACGAAGCAGAGGATGCGGACATCTTCCGGCTCGTCCCTCGAAAGAGGAGGAGACAAATGCGGTTGATGGAGCAGGGTGGCTCCTCTGTGCCAGCAGTGATCACATCACCGACCACTGCAACACAGAGGACTAGCGAGGGAAGTGTCGAGCATCAAACCCTGGCACCAGTGCCGGTCATCGGAAAAGACCCGGTGGAACCCACCGAGCACGTGGAGCAGGCGCGATCGAAGAGACGCTCCTTCGCCACGTCATTCCATGCTTCCAAGCTGTAAGTATCTGTAACTTTAATGTAAGCTTATAATTTGTATTGAATATTATTGTCTTCTGAACTTTTCCCTGGTGTATCAGGTCGGCGTCCACCGAAAATCCCGACCAGCTAGCCAGATGCGGCATGGCTTCGCCAGTACTGGCGGAAAGAGCTGCTCAGCGGCCAGTTGTGGAGGAACCTGAAGAAGAAATACCACCGGAACCTCAGTAGACGGGCGACCAGACGTCAGTCCCTGAGCAGCTGGTCGAGAAGACAGCCGAGCATAGTACAAGTGCTCCGAGCACAAACCCTGCTGAAGCAGGTACCTTGGTGCTAAGGGAACCAGTCCAAGCCAAGGAGCAGCAACCGGGGTTGGCATAGAGCACGCTAGCTGATGCTACGGCTTGTGGGAAAGCCATGGTGGTCGCGGAGACTGCAGACTCTAGACCAGCGCCGCCCCCTGAACAAGAGGCCGAAGAGGACGAAGTAGAAGAAATCCTGGGCCGTCCCCAAGATAAATGACAACATGTATATGTGTCGCGCTGGCGGAACAACGAGTGGGTTATGCACGAAGAAATCCCAGAGGTCGAAGAGACCCTAAGAGTTGAACGGGCGGCAAAGCGTCTGGTGACAGAAGTCCAGGTATGTTTGGCTTGACCACTTGACCCTGTTATGTAGTCGATCTGTTTGACTTAGCTTGTTTATATGCAGGACTTGATGAAGACTGTGAAGTACCGAAAGAGGTGCTTCGACCAGATTGAGGGAATCACGGCGAACAATAAAGAATTGGCGGCCGAGGTGGAACACTTGCGCCGCCAACTTGAAGCCGCCGACCAGGAGAGGACAGAGCTAGAGGCATAGAACCAGAACCTGGTCAGCCAGCTCAATAACAAAGAGCGGGGAAAAACAAGTAAGTTGACATTTTATCACAGCAAGTGCGTAACACGTGTTGTTGCGTTGTTGGTAGTGACAGCTGTAATGCAGGCTTAGAAGCTGAACTAACCCGCCTCCAAGAGGGGAATAGCCGCGTGACCGCAGAGTGTGGTCGTCTGAAGGAGGACAACGAGAAACTGGCACACAACCAGTCTCAACTCCAGGACCACACCACCAAAATGAAGGAGGAACTAAAAAGTAAGTATTCCAGACCACCTTTCTCATTCTGTTGCCCGCCTTGTCTTGTCGTGCCATTACATTTGATGTCTTGTACGGTGTTCAGTTTTAAAAGTTAATGCCAAGAGGCATCTAGAAGCCGTGATCAAAGAGCGTGATGGCTGGAAAGCAAGATGCCTCGAGGCCACCGAGGATCGGGACACATGGAAGAACCGGTGCCAGGAAGTGGCAACTGGCATTGTGCCCGTCCTCGACCTTATCGACCCGGCGCTCACAGAGGAAGAGCCAAGGACGCCCCAGCTCGGACTGGTCGAGAGATGCGGACAAGCATGGGGATGGTTCCAAGAGTTTGTGAAGGAGGCGGGTGAGTACACGGGTGCCCATGTGCTAAGCATGGTGCGTGCCCACTACCCCCTGATCGATCTCAAGCGCCTGGAAGCTGGATACCCGAAGGAGGTAGACCCAGACAAGGCGGAGGAGCTTCGGATGGCCCAGCTAGACCTGTCATCAAAGATAATTGGTGACATTAACCTATGTGGAGGTGGGACAGCACCTGTACAGGGGACGCCATCGACAAGTCATCTAGAAACGCCATCAGTTGCAAGCCAACCGACGAAGCCTGCGGTCTCGACCAGCCAGGCATCGGCGGGGCCATCCCCTTCAGCTCGACTAGCACAAGAGTCCCCAAGACCCGAGTAGGGTATCGGAAGCAGCGAGCAGTAGGTGCTGCGCGCCTCGACCAGCCAATGTAATAGGCTTAGAGCTGTAAGACGTTGGTCGTGTGACCTCCTTGATCATGAAAGGACCCTCCCATGGGGTTGCGAGTTTATGGACACCAGCCTGGTTCGTCTTCCACTTCAGGACCAGGTCCCTGACCATGAAGAACCGCTCTTTAACGTTCTTGTTGTAATACCTACGCAAAATAGCAAGGTATTTGGCCGTACGTACACAAGAATCGAGCCGCTTCTCTTCTGCGCTGTTCACTTCTAGTTCTCGTACTTCATTGACCCTTCCTTCGTCGAAGTTCTCTACCCATGCTGATCTGAAAGCTATATTTGCTGGAAGGACTGCCTCAGCGCCGTAAACCATAAAGTACGGTGAGACGCCGGTGTTATGACTGGGCTGAGTTCTGAGGCCCCAGACCACGGCTGGTAACTCTTTGAGCCATCTTGCGGGAGCTTTGTCATTTTCTCTATACATCCTCTTCTTCAATGCATCTAAGATCATGCCATTGGCCCGCTCGACTTGTCCATTAGCTCTAGGGTGCGCTACCGAGACGTATTTTACTACTATGCTCCTTTCATCGCAGAAGTCCCAAAAAGCGTTCCCGGTGAATTGAGTACCTAGATCAGTGATGATGCTATTGGGTATGCCGAAACGGTGGATGACCTGGTCGAGGAACGTGATAGCCTTTTTTGAGGATGCCTGTACCAGAGGCATGTATTCTATCCACTTAGAAAATTTATCGATCAACACAAAGACGCATGTAAAATTCCCTGGAGCCGGTTTGAAGGGCCCGATCATATCCAGTCCCCAGCATGCAAAAGGCCAAGAGGCTGGTATTGTCTGGATCTCATGTGCTGGTATGTGGATCCTCTTGGCGAAGAACCGACAACCCTCATAGTGGCGGACTAGCTTCTCTGCGTCGGCTACTGCTGACGGCCAATAGAACCCTACTCGAAAAGCCTTGCCGACCAGCGTTCTTGAGGCCGCGTGGTTGCCGCAGGAGCCAGAGTGGATTTGGTCCAGGAGATGTTCGCCATCCTCCTGGGTTATACACTTCATCAAGATTTCCTCCTTTGTGTTCTTGCGCCATAGCTTGCCATCGACGAGCAGGTACTGCTTACTGTGACACATCAGGCGCTCGTTCTCTGTCCGATCAGTGTAACTGCTGCCATCTGTTAGATACTTGATGAAAGGTATTCTCCAATCGGGCTCACGAGTGGTCGGAGGGGGCTCGACGGTGCTTGACGCCGAAACCGTAGCCACCAATTGCTGGTCTGGAAGCTTGTCTGGCGTGGAATCTTCCTCTTCGATGGAAGGCGTGAGCAGGTCTTGGACGAATACGCCATGTGGGATTTTTGCTCGGGATGATCCTAACTTTGACAGTGCATCCGCTGCTTGATTCTTGTCCTGGACCATGTGTATGTACTCGATGCCATAGAACCTGCCTTCTAGCTTTCTGATCAATTTGCAGTATGCATCCATCTTCTCGCTGGTTGTGTCCCAGTCCTTGTTGAGTTGGTTGATGACCAGAGCAGAGTCTCCGTAGACGTAAAGACGTTTAACGCCAAGCTCAACCGCAATGCGCAAACCATGTAGGCATGCTTCGTACTCGGCGGCATTATTAGATGCTGGGAAATAAATCCTGATGACGTAACGGAGCTGCTCCTTGGATGGTGACATGAAAAGGACTCCTGCTCCTACACCGTTAATGTTGAGAGAGCCATCGAAGTACATCATCCAATACTCGTCGGTTCCGGTAGAGGCAGGCGTGCTTAAGTCTGTCCATTCGACGATGAAATCGACAAGTGCCTGAGACTTGATTGTAATGCGGCTTGCAAAATCCAAGGAAAAGGGGCATAGCTCCATTGCCCATTTGACGATGCGCCCGTTTGCATTCTTGTTGCTAATGATGTCTCGCAGAGGGTACTCAGTCATGACCACCACACGATATCCGTCGAAGTTGTGTTTCAACTTTCGGGATGTTATCAGTATGGCGTAGATCAACTTCTAAATCTGCGGGTACCTGGTCTTGGACTCATTGAGTACCTCACTAATGAAATAGATTGGTCGCTGTACCTTGTAGATGTGGCCGGGCTCGTCTCGCTCGACCACCATGGCCATGGAGACTACTCGATTAGTAGCCGCAATGTAAAGCAGCAGTGTTTTGTCTTCTCTTGGAGTAGTGAGGACCGGAGGTGACGTAAGGTATTGTTTCAGCTGTGTGAAGGCAGCGTCTGCTTCCTCCGACCACTCAAATTTTTTGGATGCTTTGAGTAGTTTGAAGAACGGTAATCCTTTTTCGCCTAATCTTGATATGAAATGGCTAAGGGCGGCCATGCACCCGGTGAGCTTCTAAACATCCTTCACCTTCTTGGGCGGCTTCATGTCCAAGACAGCTTTGACTTTCTTTGGGTTAGGGCGTATGCCATCGTGACTGACGACGTTGCCAAGTAGTATGCCAGAAGGAACACCGAAGATGCACTTCTTTGGGTTTAATTTCCACTAGAATGTGTTAAGGGCTGCAAAGGTGCGTTCTAGGTTGTCAACAAGGGTATGTGCTTCCTTGGTTTTGACGACTATATCATCAACATAAGCCTCGACGAGGTCGTCTTTTATCTCGTCTTTGAGGCAAGCTTGTATAGCGCGTTGGTAGGTAGCTTCGGCGTTCTTAAGCTCGAACGACATGGTCGTGTAGCAGTAGGTGCCAAAAGGCATGATAAAAGATGTCTTGATCTGGTCATCCTTTTTTAGAGCGATCTGGTGATAACCAGAGTAGCAATCGAGAAAGGAAAGGAGCTCGCAACCGGCGGTTGAATCTATGACCTCGTCTATGCGAGGTAAGCCAAAGGGGTCCTTAGGGCAGTGTTTGTTTAGATCAGTGTAATCAACGCACATTCTCCATTCATTATTCTTTTTGCATACAAGAACCGGGTTGGCTAACCACTCCGGATGATACACTTCTTTGATAAATCCGGCTACCAAAAGCCATGTAACTTCTACCCTAATCGTCTCCTTTTTGTCGCGAGCGAACCGTCGTAGCTTCTGCTTGATAGGTTTGGCCTTGCCGTTGACATTCAAGGAGTGCTCGATCAAGTTCCAAGGTACACCGGGCATGTCAGCAGGTTTCCTTGCGAACACATCCACGTTGCTCCTCAGGAACCTGACGAGCACGTCTTCCTATTTGGGATCCAAGTTGGCCCCGATAAGGGCCGTTCTGCTGGGATCGCCGTCGACTAGCTGGATCACCTTGTGCTCCTTGGACTTGATGTTCTTGCGAGGAGCCTCGAGCTCTAGGATCTCCAGGTGGTCGGCTGAGGTCTTCTTGGCATCGAGCATGGTTTCGGCCATGCGAATAGAGAGGTCGTGAGCCTCTGCTATTTTGAAACTGTCGTCCTCGCAGGTATAAGCTGCGTACACGTTGCCTTAGAGGGTTAGAACTCCTTTCTCGGTAGGCATCTTGAGCACCAGATACCTGTAATGAGGTATGGCCATGAACTTGGTGAGCGACGGTCGACCAAGAATAGCATGGTAGGTGCCGTCAAAGTTAGCGACCACAAAGTTAACGTAGTCGGTGCGGAAGTGGTCTGGGGTCCCAAACTGCACAGGTAGCATGATCTGCCCAAGAGGTGTAGAGCTCTGTCCGGGGAGAACACCCCAGAACTGTGCCTCGTATGGCTTGAGATCAGCCTGAGCTATCTTCAGGGCGGGCAGACTGTTCTTGAACAGTATATCGATGGAGCTGCCGCCGTCGATCAGTACTCTGTCGAACTGGACCTTGTTGATACAAGGATCGAGGACCAGGGGAAAACATCCTGGCTCAGGTATTGCGGCCCATTGGTCCTTTCTGCTGAAAGAGATTTCGTGGTGAGACCACGGAGGGAGCCGCGGATCGGCGAGGAGGTTGTCGGCGTTGGCCACGTTCAAGCAAGCATGGGCCAGCAGCTTGTGTTCCCGCTTGGTCTCGATGGACACTTTGCCTCTGATGATGGTGTGCACGCGATCGGTTGGCTTGACGTACTTGTGACGAGGGTCTGCATCGTCGTCGTCGTTATCCTCGTTGTGCTGTTCTCCTGCGTCGTTAGGCTTGTCGGATGTATCTGGAGCCTGTTGATGCGTATAGATAGACTTGAGAACGCGGCATTTCTCCATGGTATGGTTTGACTTAGGATGGAGCTGGCAGGGCCCTTTCAATGCTTTGGCATAGTCGTCTTCGTAATTACGACGTCCGCCACCCTTTTTAACGGTATTGACCTCGTCGTCGTCTTCCCGAGCACACGTGCTCCTGTAATCGTCACGGCGGCTACGCCGCTGATTACGTTGGTCACGGTGGTCGCGGGAGTCATTGCGCTGGTTGCGGCGGTCAAAATTGTCTTCCGACCACGGTTGCCGCGGTAATCGTCGTGGTGTGGGGGGTGGTCGGAGCGTGGAACCCTTGCTGCTTCTTCAATAATTATCTTCTTAGCGTCGTCGGTGTCCGCATATTTCTTAGCGATGGCCAGGAGCGCTGTGACCGATTCAGGTCTCTTCCGGAGGAGCTTGTCTCTTAGGGCGTCATGGAAGCGGAGGCCAGTGATGAAAGCCTCGATTGCCTCGTTGTCGGAGATTGATGGGACCTTGATGCGCATTTCCGAGAAACGCCGGACGTACTCGCGTAGTGGCTCATCTTTCCGATCTCGGATCCGTTGCAGATCATACTTGTTGCCCGGTTGTTCACAAGTAGCGATGAAATTGTCGATGAAGGCTTGCTTGAGCTCCTACCAAGAATCAAAGTAGTTCACCAGCAAGCTGACCAGCCATTGGTGACCTGCATGGCCAACAACGACTGGGAAGTAGTTAGACATGACGTGCTCGTCAGCCATGGCTGATCTGCATGCAGTTTCGTAGAGCATGACCCATAATTCTGGGTTTTCCTTGCCGTCGTACTTCTGAAGTTTCTCGAGCTTGAAATTCTTGGGCCATATGACTTGGCGAAGGTGTGGAGTAAACTGCTTCAAACCCGGCGGGCCGTGGGCAGTGTCATATTCCATACGGCGATAGCTTTCATGGGATGCATGATCGTTGGCTCTCTGGTTGATGCGAGCGCGTAGATCACGCCCACCGAGGTAATGGCGGAGATCGTTATTGCCATCATGGCGATCTTGATTGCCATCTAGATTAGCCCTGCGACCATGGTTATCGCGGCGATTGTCGCGGTTATCATGGCGGTTATCATCCCAAACGTCGCGGCGGTTATCCTCCCGACGGCGGTTGTCGTCCCGACCACCATCATGACCACCGTTTCTGCCTTGACGGTTGTCTGATGGGCCGTTGTTGCGCGAGCCATGTTGGTTGAGTGGCTGTGAGCGACTTGAGTATTGGTGGCTGTGGCTTGATTCGATTGAAACGGATGGAGCCTGGGCTTGATTCACCATCTCTACGGTCTGAGCCATAGCAGCCGTCAGATAAGCTTGTATATCATCGCGAACTGCCTGGGTTTTGGGAGTGTTGGGTAGCCACTGCATTATCGCCATGGCGACGGCTACGTTGGCGCTTGGAGTCTTGAAGACTTGTTTGTCCCCCACCTTGTCGAAGGCATTGTTGAGGTCGCGTGGCTAGACCCTTATGCGTCGTGCCTCCTCTTCTGCTTCAGCTTTGATTTGCTAGCGATTAAACCAGTCAATATTGCGTGCCTCGCGCGCAGTCCTTTCTTGTTTCGTTTCGCCAATTGCTGGTGGTTCGTCATTGCTGACAATGTTGATCAAATCCCCTCACCTTGGCGGGAAAGACGGGAATTATGGGACCCACAGGGTGTGGTCTGGGATATCCAGATCGTATTCAACGCCTTCATCGTTGTGATGCTGGAGCTCAGTGTGGATGGAGGTATTAGATACGATGCCAGACAAGGAGCTGGAGTTGCCCTCTTGGACTGTGTGGACGGATCCTTCTTGATAATCTTCGATCTGGATCATGTTGACGAAGTTGCGCGGCTTCGGCCGAGGTCGGTGCATAAAACACAGATTCAAGCGGCGTTGTTGGTTATACGCGTAGCTAGAGGCAGCGTTTCATAGGCCGTAGGGCTAGGCCTGGTGGTTCTCCGTCGAGGCTTCGTACTTGGAGAGCCGGAGGCCCGTCGCGGAGGCTAGCCGGCGACGAGCGGAGCGCCCTTCGGGAGTAGATATGACCACGAGATCTGTACCAAGCCATATAGGGCGGCTGGCCCGAACTGGTCGGGTAGATCTATTGTTGGGAGCGGTTACCTGCTCATTAGGTTGACTTTGAATCGTACTTACCAGAGCTAGGGTTTCAGCGAGTTTGGTGCCGACCCGATCAATGGAATCGAGCAGGTCGGTGTTGTCGATCTGCTTCCCTTTGTAGCGGGGAGGCGGATGACGGGTTGTCGGCGTGGCTGAAGAGGATGCGGGCGTGGTCGGAGCCAGATGTACCATGGTCGGAGCCAGATCTATCGTGGTTGGAGCCGTATCCACCGTGGTCGGAGCCACATCCACCGTGGTCAGAGCCGTAGCCGATGTAGGTGAGGTAGTGGTTGATGCAGATTGAATCCGTGCCTCCTCCGTGGCCATGGCGATGAAGTCGTCGGAGCCGGTGGTCCAGGTGATCTGGCCAATGGTGAACGTGAGTCCGCTTGGCGTAGCCATGGGGCTGGAGGTGATGACCGTCTTGTTCACTTGGAGAGCAGTACGCACACCCCCTACCTGGCGCGCCACTGTCGACGAAATATGGTCAGCAGTCTACCTAGGGGTATGCCCAAGGTAGTAGATTGTTGGCAGACAGATGCGTAAGCCACAAACAAGACGGTGACGCAAGACAGACACGAGGTTTTATCCAGGATCGGCCACCAAGAAGGCGTAATACCTACGTCCTGCGTCTGATTGTATTGCTGTATGTCAATGAGAGATGTTTTTTAGAGGGGTCCCCTACCCGCCTTATATAGTCTGGAAGGCAGGGTTACAGATCTGGAAACTAATCCTAGCCAGTTACAATTGCCATACATGGCCGGATAAGGATTCCTATTCTAACCAACCAGGATCTTGCTTGGTCGCCAAATCTGTTTTGACTCCTTACGCGGGACTCCGAACAGGTTGGCCGGGCCATGCGTCGTCTTTTGGTGGACCGAACCCACTGATCCGGGCCTGCCCAAGCCTAGCCGTAAGGGTATAGGGGTTAATACCCCCACAGGGATATTGATGAAGATGTTAGCCATAGAATCAAAGCAGGGTGGATGAAGTGGCGGCAAGCATCTGGTGTCCTATGAGACAAAAGGGTACCACAGAAGCTAAAAGGCAAGTTTTATAGGACGGCGATTAGACCTGCTATGTTGTATGGTGCAGAATGTTGGCCTATGAAAAGGCGTCATGTTCAACAAATAAGTGTCACGGAAATACATATGTTGCGTTGGATTTGCAGTCATACAAGAAGGGATTGAGTTCGGAACGATGATATACGTGATAGATTAGGGGTAGCACCAATTGAAGAAAAGCTTGTAGAACACCGTTTGAGATGGTTTGGACATGTCCAACGGAGACCTCCAGAGGCACTGGTGCGTAGTGGAATCCTAAGCCAGGATAGTAACGTGAAGAGAGGTAGAGGAAGACCAAAGTTGACTTGGGTAGAGGCAATAAAAGGAGACTTGAAAGGATGGAATATACCCAAAGACTTAGCCTTAGATAGGAGTGCTTGGAAGACAACTATTCACATGCCTGAACCTTGATTGCTTCTGCTGGGTTTCAACTCTAGCCTACCCCAACTTGTTTGGGACTTAAAGGCTTTATTGTTGTTGTTGTTGTCACAATAGTTACTAATTTAGCTAGACCCTTAATAGCTTCATGAACACAAAACATACAAATATATAATCATTACATCCATAAATCATGTCACCAATAAGAGTACTTTTTACAATAACAATGGATGCTACCATAACATCTTTATCAACTAATGTCCTAACACAAGCAGTACATAGAGCATACTAAAGGTACTGATGTATACAAACTTACATAACGAAACGATGTAGCTGTGCTCCTTCTATGTGGCACTCCTACTTGCAAGGCAAAATGAATATAATTAGTGCATCCTTCGGGTTGATAGCCAATGCACCATGGAACCCCTCTTATTCATCTCTTATCCACAACCTGAACAAAGCAGCAGAATTAATAATATTGAACATACCATTTCTTTAGTTAACAAGCCAAAATTGGCATATAAATACATAGAATGAAAACAACTGCCTACCTGACCAAAGACTGTCATGACGACAAAATGCAGGAAATGCACCTTTACTACTCTGCTAATGACTCCATAAAAAAGGAAATATAAGGAAGATAGTAAGGCCTATTCATATGGAAACATCCTCATGATCTATAAAAGCAGATGACATGGGCATGGATGACATGAACCTTTTTGCGGTCCATGTCATATGCAATCAATGTTCTATCCTTCCCAACAAGGAAAATGAAATTCCATTCTGGGTGAACTGTAATCACTCTGTACTCCTCATCACAAAGCTCAGAACCAACTTTAATATTCATGCGTCCAAACAGTTCCTTCGTGTCCACAACATGCTTGAAACTCTAGTTATTAGTACAATAGTCTTCAAGTATCCACATTAAAAGCCAAGACCTATTGCGAAAATTAGCACATCACACACACAGGTGACCCTGAGCTTGATGGATGGACATTTCAGCACCACCTGGTTTATGAATTGTCCTCCATGTCTTTTCCTCTATATCCACAGCAACTATCGTAGAGTACTCAAGCATGTGCATAAAACCATTAAGAAAAACACTTCTCGATTTTGAACTAGAACAATACTACCCTCGCCTCATTCAGATTCTTTAAATATCCATGCTGCAGTTTTAGATTAGTAGATCTCCACACCTATGCACGCACCCTCTATCTCAACAAATTCAATCACATGGAAGTGCGAGGACATTGGGTCAAAACCTAAGTGAGCCTAACCAACAGAACGGATGATACGCAATAGTACATGCTATTTGTGGGGCACCGAATTGCAGACAACATATCGACGTAATCCATCAGTCCTAGCACACCAGCAAAGGACGAGGCCACTGCAACAATATGGGACTAGGATTTTTTAAGGGGAAAGGGCAAGAAGGACAAGGAGGCCCATTCATCGATGATGCTGGTGAAGTGGCGATTGCCCTTCCACCAGCTGCCATAGAAGAAGCTGATGATAGTCTGTGAAAGCTTCTTATGTTGATAGGAGTTGGAGATGACACGCCTCTAGGAGTGACAGACACACTTGCAGTAGCACAAGGACCGAGCGGGGAGGTAGCTAAAGATATCAGCAAGTACATCATCTGAGAGGCTGTCCATAGCGTTCCTCATGTTGTGGGCCTCCTTCATCTAGAAGGACACCACCAGCCAAAGAGATGAGGCCGCCCTGCCATAGAATTGCATCAATAAACATTAGTAAGGAGATGAGTTTTGAGGAGAAGGGACGACGATGCAAGTAAGAACTTATTACACTTGCCTTTGGATCTGGCGACGGTGAGCACAAGTGGCAATGCCGGTGATAGCAGCATCTCATTCGCCGGTGGATCTGTGCGGGCAATTCAGCGATGTGCACCGACGCGGAGCAAGGGCTGAGTAGTGGTGATGAGCAAGAACGGCGATGACAAACAACAGCAATGAGGAAAAGAAAAGCTATTTGTGTGGGGGAGAGGGAGGGCTATGGTAGGGTGGGTTGCAGGGGGGTTAGGGGGGATGTTGGACTAGGTTGCTTGCTCTCTGTGTAACTTTTATGGGACGCGAGAATCGAACCTTCAACAGTTCCGTGTGGGAGGGTTCAAACACGGGATTGGAAACTTTCTAGCTAAGCGGCGGTGAATGCATAGTACAATCATCGACGACTAGGTCCTATTATCACCCAGAGACATCCGTATGATACGGTGATGAACACTAAGGCACACAATCCCGCAATTAGAAAACTAAGAAAAGCACAATTCCAGTACTCAGATTGAAAGGAAGCCAACTTGAGTTTGATGGTGAATAATAAGGCACACATATTAACATTGAGGCGAAGGCCAAAACATGCACTTAAAAAACATAAGGAAAGCTTAATGCCAGTACTCTCTGATTAAAAGGAAGCCAACTTGAGTTCCATACATTCATACCGAATAAGTAGGTGGACACTACCGAGCTAACAAGCATGCCGAAAGCTAAAATACAGATACTGTTGATACAAAAATGTGGCGATGTGATCAACACACAGCAAGCCGGATGATCTGAGTGGAACAAGACCAGAGATCTGCTTGGCTTCAATACAGAACCAGCCGATTCTGAAAACCCAACGACGTGCCGGTCAATTTTACCTACAATTGACAAGGAGGGAAAATCTTATCAGTAATTTAAAGTGGAACATGTCGGTGTTGCACTAGACTGTTCCAAATGTACGGCTAGATAGCCGATTCAATAAGGTTATCGACTAAATACTCGATATCCGATGTATCCATGAAATAAAGATCTTTAAATCAAGGATTATCAGCTAAGATTAAATGATAATGATATGAATCAAAATAACCAATGCTCATGGATCATCAGAAAGCATCATCGGCTAAATGGAACATGATTGATATAAAGCATCGAGCCGATAAGTTTGATGAAAAGAGTATAACATGCAAACAAATCGACTGTCTAATATAAATAAATCTATAAACAATTTGAATCTAATCTATTATCATTAACAGTGAGGTTCGATTGGATCGATGCAGCTATGATAATGATAACAAACTAAAGCCAAAGAATCTATGAAACCATCTATATGTTGACAGATTCATGAAAATATGCTATATGCGTGAGAGTATAGGCAAATCAGCTAAAATAGCCGATGCAGTCATAGCAAACAAATAGAGTACATATCTTGATCATGAACAAGACCACTAATCGATAATTTCAAATCTAAAGTCTTACTAGTGAGGTTCGACCAGATCGATGCAGCTATGGTAGTGTCATTAGATTAGATCTCATTAACTAGTGAGTTTATTCAAGATTGAAACATGTCTTTGGATGCATACTATTCTTGATTGGAATAGAGATAAAACAACCAATCTAGCAAAATTAAGCCATCAATCATAAGATGTAACGCATGACCAGATCAAAGGACGACCAATTAAGATGATATGATGCCGATTTATCTCTATCTCAATCGGGTGATTTGTTATAATTAATAAAATATCAATTATAACAAGATCGATAACTGGTGAATCAACCAAAAATAGCAAGGAAAATCTTACTAATCTTAGCAGTTTCGATAACTGGTGATATTGTATTAAACAATAAATTATATAACACAAGATTGATAACTTTGATCTATATTATGATTCATAAGAGATCAATCAGCTGATGCAGCTTTACAAACTACGATACAGATCGATAACTAACTTATATTATAGCTCATAAAAGATCAATTAGCTGATGCAGCTTTACAAGAACAATTCAAGTCGTGATGGTACTAACAAGCAAGCTGGAGGTCAATCAGTCGATGCAGCCCTATTTGCTGCGAAAGCCAGAAAGATTGTAATGATGGAGTGTTCGTTTCCTTGTACAATAACCAGGGTCTAATATTTATAATCGGAACCTAAATATGAATCCTACTCAAATACGACTCATTACAATTCTTGGAATAAAAGAAAACTTCCTAACTTAACAAAAACTTGGACCCTAATTTTCCTTATTTGTAGAGTCCAACACGCCTTCCTGGCGCTATTCAAGCATAGCCCATTGACACCGTTTGCTAACGTCATCTATAAAATAGCCAATTCTGACATCGCATCTAAATCAATTGATACCAATTCATATCTAATCGATTCCTTGATGACACAATCCTGGAAGCTTCGAGTTTCCGCGTTCTTCTTCCCAAATTTTGGTGTAAACACATGCCCCCTAATTTTGGGATAAAAATGATTTTATTCCAAAATTTCTATTTATCTGCTCACCGTGTTGTGACTGCTCATTCCAAAATATATGCGTGACTCCTGATTTCTCGGGCCGAATTCTATATAATACCCCAACAGTATCATTTCCAACTTGCTCGGCCTGCTTACTTTCCCCTTTTCTCTTGTGCAAGCTTCAACAGTCAAAACCACCACCACCAAAGCCTTAACCCTAGCTGATCTTTTGCTCTGCCAAACTGTTGTTCAAGCCACCTTTCTACATCCTTCCTTAGATTTAGATCCATTTCGGCTGCAATGGCGACCAGCAATCATGTTCCTGAGGTATGCCTTCAGATTTTTGTCTTTTAAGTATTAGCCGCTACTCTGTATTTTTCTTTCTTCTTAAATTCATCCCAACTGGTTTCTTGGAAATGAGGAACGAAATTTTGATTCCATCCGTTGTTGTTCCTAATACCTATTATCTTGGACCTATGGGTGATCCCGATCCATCTGATTTTATCAACTAAGAAACCAATAGAATCCCCTTCAAACAATCTGTAATAGATTTATCTTCCTAGAACACCAAAACTCCTTTTAGAAACTTGCCCAAAATGCCTAAAGGATGGAGAGATTGGTTCTGGAGGGTATCATAAAAGAAAGCTGGAGATTGCGAAATTTCTGATTTAAACCAATGCTTGACACTCTCACTGTCTGGAATGGAGAGAAATGATTCACTTCTGATCTCTGCATCTTATTTTTAGTCCAACACTTTGAATGCTTTCGTTTTTTGTCATGGTCCAATGACCATTACTTTGGTCGACATCTACATGTTAACCAGCCTTAGAATAACATGATCAATGCAACCTTATGATCTCTTAAGTGCTAGATCCAAGAAATTAGCTAAAATATCGGACTGCACAGAATGGACAAATTACATTTTGAATCATATTAGGGATGGATCGACTATTGATGATAGAGAACATGTAGCTTTCTGGAATATGTGGCTAGAAAAATTCAACTTTTGTGGTTCATCCTGTGGTCCAACCTATAATCATAAATACTTGGCAAAGCATTTAGCAACCGGTAATGAAATCCCCCTTAGAAAATATCTGCTGGGATCTGCTTATCATTTGATGCACCATATAACTGGTGATATTGTATTAAACAAAAGTGATTTAACACAAGATCTATAACTTTGATCTATATTATGATTCATAAGAGATCAATTAGCTAATGTAGCCTTACAAACTATGATACAGATCGATAACTAACTTATATTATAGCTCATAAAAGATCAATCAGCTGATGCAGCTTTACAAACACAATACAAGTCGTGACGGTACTCACAAGCAAGCTAGAGGTCGATCAGTCGATGTAGCCCTGTTTGCTGAAGAACTCGTCGAGATCTACAGTACTCCTACTCCTAATGCGATGGTGAAAGCCTGAAAGATTGTATTGATTGAGTGTTCATTTCCTTATACAATAACCAGGGTTTAATATTTATACCCGGAACCTAAATATGAATCCTACTCAAATACGACTCATTATAATTCTTAGAATAAAAGAAAACTTTCTAACTTAACAATAACTTGGACACTAATTTTCCTTATTTGTAGATTCCGACACGCCTTCCTAGCGCCATTCAAGCATAGCCCATTGACGTCGTTTGCTGACGTCATCTATAAAATAGGCGATTATGACATCGCATCTAAATCAGCTAATACCAATTCACATCTAATCGATTCCTTGATGACATAATCCTGGAAGCTTTGAGTTCCCGCGTTCTTTTTTCCAAATTTTGGTGTAAACAGATACTAATTAGGCTGACACTATACATAAGTTAAAAGGCCTTCATATGTACATCATTGGTTGCATAATTAATCATTCTCCATGCAGATCATAGTCGACCTCCATGGGATCATTGTGAATCTCCATAATATCCTATAGATCATTGTCGGCCTCCACGGGATCATTGTCAATCTCCATGTCATTCCGAGCCTTGACCAGTACAACCCTGTCCACATGCATTGGTACACTTTCATTTAGCTCATCGACTTTGTTCATAGAGCACTGATTCAGTGAACCAATACCGAGGACAATCAGGCTCACAAGCTATACTCCATGGATATACAAGGCAACAAACTCCAGAATGAGAAGATGTATTTTCATTTGTAGATCCAACAAAATTATTGTAGCTAGGAGGAAGGTGAAGGAGCAGAGAGCACGAGAGAGCAATACAAAGGAATATAGAATCCGGTGAAGGAGCAGATCCAGTGCAGTTACCATAGATCTAGATGGAGCAGAGAAGCAGGGACGGTGCGCTCGAGATTTTTGTGTCGGCGAGGTTGGACTTTGGAGGTGAAGGCGCTGTGAGCATGTGAGAGGTTGCCTTTCATTCGACGCTAGAAGGGTGAAGTAGAGCAAGGGGGCAGAGCGGGGAATGGATGGGAGAAAGGTGTGGTAGGACCGTAGGAGTGTATATACAGTTTAATAAATTGGTTGCCCCTGTACTAGGGTCCAGTGTCAAAGAAAGTAGGATGCCTCCAACACATCAATTGATACTTGGATCTACTATCATTTATAGTTCAATAAATTGAACACTGGTTAATCATCTTACATTTAGGTCAACAATAGTTGTACAATGGTGATAGATTTTAGTCCGACACATCAATTGATACTTGGATGTACTAGCATTTATATTTCAATAAATTCAACACCTGGATAATCACCCTGCATTTAGTTTAACAATAGTTGTATAAAAGTGACAGATTTTAGTCTGATACATCATAAATTGATACTTGAATCTACTATGGTGAACTAAGCAACTTGCCAATGAACATGCCAAGAACTAAGGTAAGTACAAAATAGGTGAAAGAAGAACAGGAAGCACATTTCTTTCTCAAAGGTACAAAATCTTCCATCATCTTCGTTGGAACCCTGGCCATTTCATCAATCTATGGCATAATCTTTTCCTCCTCTTGCAGATGTTCTTCATTTGTTGTAACATTGGCCTCCGCCTTCAGCTTCAAAATCTTGTTACGTAAATCCAAAATCGAAGTCCTCAGAAATTTTTCATATTGGGGATCATGCCACTTAAAGAGCCCACAATCTAAGTCGGGCTGCGAAAAAACCAAATTACCATAAGTACAGTGGGATTTTAGCATTTGCATTGCGGAAACAGAATGAACAAGAAAGAAATCGAGTTACATTATTTGCCCTACAGCATCTGTGGTACCGATGTCCTAGGTTTCCATTACTCCACGAAATCCACCATGGTGTCTTCAAGTCGCAGTGACACAAAAGTGGTGGCTGGTACGCGTAGGGGTGGTTCCCGACACGGCACGGGATGGGTGGCCCCCTCCCGTTGTAGCCTCCTCCGCTGGAAGCCGGTGTTCTTCTAGCGACGGCCCAGGGATGGTGCCGACCACTAGGAGGAGTTGAGCTAGATGCAGCCATGGAGCAGCACTATTCAAAGTGTGTAGGGCCAAGATGGCAGACTAGAGAAGGGTGAATAGTCCTTTCTAAAATTAATCGTACCGGCTAACCGAAACAAATGTGGAATTAAAACTATAGGTGTAGCCAAGACTACACCCCTCTATCTAAGTTCTCAAGCACCTTATAAAAGATCCAAGTTAAGCAAAAAGGTGTTGGGCTAGCTAGGGCTCACCTAACAATTCTAGCTTACAAGGTCACACAAACCTATGCAACTAGTACTTCAAGCAACCGGGGGAGCTCCTACACAACTAGTGATGCAAAGCGCACAAAGCTCCTAAACTCACTAGCAATGCTCAATAACAAGGCTACACAAGCCAAATTAGAGAGCACAAATTACTTAGCTACACAAACTAAGCAATGCAACTAACAAGGCTACTCAAGCGAAATTAGTTGCGCAAGGGAGCTACTTCTACGCTACACAAGCAAGAAGGTAACTAGCAAGCTACACAAGCTAACTAATTATAAGAGCAACTACACAAGTACAATGTATATGAAAGTAATTACAAGCTTGTGTAAAGGGATTGCAAACCAACGGGAAGACAAGGATGTCACGATGATTTTATCTTGAGGTTCACATGCTTGTCAACACGCTAGTCCCCGTTGTGTCGACTGCTCACTTGGTGGCCATCACCTGCCAAGCCCACACATCGAGCACCACAAGAACCTACCTTGAAAGTGAGGGTAGCTCAATGACACGCTCAACTCGAGTTGCTCTTCGCGATCCCCATGGGGTGAGCACAATCCCCCTCACAAATCCTCCTCCAGAGCACCGCACAATCATCTCACGTGCTTCAACCGAGTCACAAGCCACCAAGCCATCTAGAAGGTGGCAACCTCCAATAGTAACAAGCACCACTGGCTTGCAACATGATCACCTAGTGTCACTGGATGCAATCTCATGATGCAATCATGCTAGAATTGCTCACTCACTCGATCGGATGATCACTATCAAGTACAAGTTAGTTAGAGGGCTCCCAAGCACTCCCCAAGCATGGACACTTAGTCCCAAGGGTGCTCAACCAGCCAAATGCCTGAGCTCCAAATCTATTTATAGCCCCCAAGCCAAATAGAGCCGTTGGAGCAAAGCTGCACTTTCTGTGAGGGCACCGAACATGGTGGTGCGGTCACCGGACATGGGGTGGCGGTGCCCTCAATGGTCGAATTCCAACTGCTATTTCAACTAGCCATTGCAGACCTGGCACCAGACAGGCAGGGGTAGTGCATCGCTAGGGGTGGCGGTGCCCCCGACAGTGCTCGTGCCCATTTTCCTCCCTCTCTGGATTAATAGGGAGGTGCACCAGACATAGGGCCGTTGTGACCATGGCAGTGACCCCCTTAGCTCCACACCAAAAATGCTAGTCTTGGGAAAAACACGGTGGTGGGACCGGATAGAACCCGGCGGTGCACCGTCCATGCCATGGCGGTGTACACCGTCACGTCAAGTGACCACCCCAACTCTAGCTGCGCTCTGCCAAGTCTAGGTGGGCACCACCCTAGGGGTGGCGGTGCCACAGGACAAGGCATGATGGTGCTAGGCCCTAACACGCTGCTCTCAGCCTCGGCCAGCAGGGCACCACCACATGGGTGGCGGTGCACTGGACAGGGGGTGGCGGTGCCCCTAGGGCACCACTCCGAGCCTAGTTTTGCCTCCTTTTCTTCACCAATGTCTTCACCTTTGCAAATGTGCTATCACCACCAAGTGATCACCACCTTGTGCACATGTGTTAGCTTTTCACAAACATTTTTCCAAAGGATTAGCACTCAATTCACCACGCCACTCGATCCTAACACATATGCAAAGTTAGATTGCTCAAGTGGCACTAGATGACCAATATGCAAACAAGTTTGCCCCTCTTAATAGTATGACTATCTATCCTAAATCCAGTTATCAACTTCTCTACATGTCTATGACCGGTGAAATGAAATGCCCTATGTTATACCTTTGCCTTTCGCATTCCATTCCATCTCCTCCAATGTCGATGCAACATATGCACCAATATGATCAACAATGATATGATCCACTTCATATCATCACATAATCATATTGGTTCATCGATCTTGACTTCACTTGCTCTTCACTATTGCTTTGGTCCATCGGCGCCAAGTCATCACTCAACTTGCCCTTCACACTTGCAACCGGTCTGTCGAGCCAAGTCATGTATTGATCTTCTCCACCTTGATCACATGACTCAATGTCATGTCTCATGTGCAATGAGCTCCATCATCATCACATGTGTGAGCTTAGCAACATCTCCAAGCTATTTTCACCTCCATGGCATATGTTGCTCTCACACATGTATCTATGGACTAATCACCTGTGTATTTCACATAAACAAAATTAGTCCACCTAGGTTGTCACTCAATTACCAAAACAAAACAAGGACCTTTCAAAGTCTTGCACACTCTGAGTGAAGTGGTCGGCCCAAGTCTTTTGTCTACACTTTTGCCTCCCGCCAAGGCGCCAAAACGTCCTTCAAAATCCTCATACTCCCTCAAAGATGAAATGTTGTGTCACCGCCGGTTTAGGTTACTATCCGCCTGTAGAAGAAGGCCTGTTTTGGATCCTATGGGCTTACATAGAGGTGTACACATGGACCACAATCAAGACCAACTGATTCAATTAATAGTTCAATTGAAGTAATAGTTCAATGATTATGCAGTACTAATCCAGAGGTTTCATCAGTACATATAAACTTCATTAACATAAAAGTTTCACAAATTCTAAGACTTAATGTCGGATCGATAGGCAGTTGCTAAGGTACTCAATTGGTTGATGTGGTCTCGAAAGTCAGAGGTAGTGAACCGTAGCAAAGATGACAGCATCTCCGTCCATGGACACATTGTATCTATAAAGTATGTCTACTTCCTGTCTAGTCCTGCAAAGCACAAAAATCTCTCTACAAACAGGGTCTTGAATGATTCTTGTCAAATTTTGTGGTCCAAGAAGTTAACGAACAGCGGCTTCAACAATCAATAGTCGGTTCGAGTGAATGCTCTGTCCCCAAGTAGCAAACAACATCATCTGGGGTCCTGGTGCCAAAACGCAAGGTTGCTCGCATTGAAATGGCTTCCTCCAAAGTAAGACATATGTTGCAATGAAGAAATTTCTAATATGAACAAAACTCATACCGAACCTAAAGCCAATTGGAACCAAATGCAAACAGGGGGTGACCGAATCCATCTAACTTTCATGGGGCATTGTCTACGACGACAATGCAAGGTGCTTGAGGCAGGGCAAGTACATGCGATGGGTCAAAATGAAGATGAAGCAACGGGTGGGGAGAATGAAGATGAAGCAACAATGGTTGGGGAGAACTAATGGTTTCGTATTGGGGTTTTAGTTGGTCGAACCACCAACAAGGCGCCGATGGGACCCGAGGGGAGTTGGGAATGGGCCGGGCGCTTCTAGGTTTGTTGCCAAACTGATGGTCCAGATTGATCGGCAGCGAGAACGGATGGCACGGGATAAGTTAAACCGTGTCTGTATTAAGCCGACCAATGCTAGGCAAATCCAACGCTATAATACGACGATTGTCAGCGGTTAAACTACTTTTAGATTCTCCTAGAAACAACTGCAACCATACATAATAGTTTTTCCCTTTTCATTCATAAATATACAAAAAATTAAAAAACATTCATCGAGAGATCAAATCCATGCACTGGCATGTGGGAAGTAGTATTGGAAAGAACTTGCTTTGCATTTCATATAAAAAAGATGGCATTGAAGAGTCAAATCTACGTGAATACAATTTTTTTCATTGATTGATTATATATATCTAACATTTATATACAATTTGGATGAGTATATGATTATACTCGTTCGGAAGCATAATAACTAATCTAAACTATTAAAACTACTTATACTATCTATAGAGGATCATGCTCGCCTCGCTCGCTTGGAATGAGGCGAGGCGAAGTCAGAGTCAAAGTCGTCGGAATCATCTTTAGCATCGGCGTCGACGTGGTCCTCATCCTCCTCCTCTGGGTCCTCCTTCTTGGAGTTCCACGAAGGACTATAATCAGACATCTTGTCATTAGAGGAGACATTCTCCTTGGAGGAGTGGTGGGAAGGCAGTTTATCCTTGCTGGACGACAGGCTGCTTGGAAACTTGATGGGGTCGTTCGACATTTTCTTTGTAGATTAGAAGAGAAGGGGATGATGGATGAAGAAGAGGGATGGTTTCAGAGGGCACTGGGCTTGAAGTATATGTACAACAGTGGGTACATAGCTCTTAGGCTTTAGGCGGCAGGAGTAATGGTGATTTGATGCCCTTGGAAGTTGAGGCAATTCAACACTCATGCTGAATTTACTGTCGGTTGACCAAACGCAACTTTAGGGCCGACGGGCAAAATGCGTATCCCAGTCAGCCTGGCTTTTCATGCGATGGAGGAAATGCAACCCCAATACCACTATCGCATCTATCGTTAACCCATCAGTGGTAGAAGTCTGAACTACCGGTTTCAATCCTAGGAGGCTCGCTATCGTTCCAACCGACGGTGCAAGTATCACATCGTCGCTTCTATCGCTACAACAGTGAAAGTGGCGACAGTGATAAATCAATATGTAGTATTGCCGCAACATCATGATATGAGCCCGCATCTATTTCTTGTATCGTCATGGAGGATAGTGTAGAAAAGGGTGTACCCAATATTCGTATGCTTATTCAAACATGATTTGACAGCATACTTAATTGTAGTTTTCTTCTCAGGTGCCTTTACTCCCACCTCTGAGATTTGTACAACGCCTCTACCCCTCCTAGTGGTTATGGAAAAGCCAATTCGAGATTGGACCAATCGACCATTATCTACATCAAAGCTTTCAACATCCACTCCCTTAAGCCAAATGATTAGGTGAATTACCTATGGTACATTAAAGAAACACATATATACATATCATAAAAATATATTGTGTACAAGTGTATTTAAAACATATTAATGTATTAAAACATATATCGTTGCTTACTATGCTAGGATGATTGAATGGTACATCCGACAACCTTGGTTCGAATCCCCAAGTAATACAATAGCCCCAACTCAGGATAATCGGTTCAGGGAGACGTCCTGCCATCTCTTCTCGCTAAAGTTAATATATAAAAATTCATATCACTAGAGTCAATATATGAATTCATACACCAAAATTCATATATTCATATATATATAGCAAAATGTAATTCACTAAAGTCTATATATCAAAATTCACATCTGTAAACCCTTTGTATCAAAATTCATATAACTGAACTCTATATATATACACGATGCATATCATATATATACAATATATCACACTAAAATGCATATCACTAAAGTCAATATATATATATATATATATATATATATATATATATATATCACTGAAGTCAATGTTTTTCATAAGTTTATATATATCAAAATTCATATCACTGGAGTCTATATTTTTCATATGATTGAAATTCACATCACTAAACCCTATATATCAAAATTCATATTTTTCATAAGTCTATATATATATCAAAATTTACATCACTAAATCCTATATATAAAATTCATTATATATATATATATATCAAAATTCACATCGCAAATTGACTCATGATCGAGCACACTGGAGTAAACTAAGGACACACTCATTTTCTCTATCCATTTTTCTCAGTTTTCCAATTGTCCTTCATGCCACACTCATTATGATGGCAGGGTTCTTCGGTGCTTGGTCTCGCACAACAACACAATTGTGGTTATACCTATGGGCTCGAGGTGGTGAGTGCGGACGAGGACGAGGGCACGCGGGCGAGCACAAGGATGACGGCGCCACGGGTGAGGACGAGGAAGACTGCGTGGATGAGGACAAGGAAGATGGCGCGGACTGGCGCGACCGGAGATGAGGTGGCGAGCATGGCCGAGGATGAGGGCGTGGCATGGACGAGGAAGACGGCACTGCGAGGATGACGAGGATAAGGAAGACGGTGTGGCGTGGGCAAGGACGACGACGCGGGTGAGGAAGATGGCGCGGATGGCGCGAGCGAGGAAGACGGCGCGGACAAGGACGTGACGGCGCGGCGCGGTCGAGGATGATGGTGTGGATGAGGACACGACAGCGCAGCGCGGGTGAGGATGATAGCGTGGTGTGGGTGAGGATGATGGCACGGCGCGGGCAAGGATGATAGTGAGGTGGTGAGCGCGGCCGGCCGAGGATTGAAGCGGCGGTGAGGCAGACGGTGGAGAAGTGTGGCGGCGATTGAAACAGATCGAAAAATAGATGGGATGAAGAAGAGAGGACGTATATATAGGGTTGAAGGCATTAGTCGTGGGTTGGGCCACAACCTAGGACTAAAAGGCTTTTAGTCCCGGTTGGTGGCACAACCCGGGACTAAAGATTGTGACCTTTAGTCCCGGGTTGGGCCACCAACGAAGACCAAAGGCCTTATGGTCCGGGGTTGTGGCCCAACCCACGACTAAACCTAAGTTTTGGCACGCGGCGAAACTACTGCCTACACGGCAGTTTAGTTTCCCACCCATCCAACAATTTTCCTTCTTTACTTTTACATAAATAAATACGCTATCAAAATGATTTCAAATGAACAAGTTGTCAACTACAAAGTTGCATAACTTTTTGAGATCTACAACTTTTGTTTTGGTCATTTCTCTATTTGAGGACATTTTAAAAATTCAAATTTCAAACTTGAGAAATTCAAACATAGTTTTCCTTGACAAGGTGATTTCAAATGAAAAAGTTGTAAACTACAAAGTTGCATAACTTTTCGAGATCGAGAGAGATGTAAATTTTGAACAATATTTACTACCACTTTATCGGATAAAGAAATGACAAAAATGAAAGTTGTAGATCTTGATCAGTTCTACAACTTTTATGTTTGTGAATTTCCCAGCTGAATTCATTTACTGCTTCAAAATGCTGATTGAAGTTGCCATTTTTGGAGAATCAAATTTTGAATTGATAAAATAAATTCAAATGAAAAGATGACCAAAATAAAAGCTGTAGGAACACAATAAATTGATAGAGCATGATTTTAGGAAAACATTATCACTTTTGTTTGTTTGTGTTTATTATTCCGACAAAAATTCTTTTTATTTTTATTTCTCTATTTTTTTATTTGCATATGCATTTTAATCCTGCATGAGTTAAATTTCAATCCATACAAACATAATTATGATGTCCATACAAATAAACCTAATGAAACATAATTAACTTGCATACAAACATAATTAAGATATTTATATAAATAAACCTAATTAAAGTACATAATCGTTAGAATAAACCTAATTAAACATAACAATACGAATAAACCTAATTAACACATGAATCTTACAAACTGGCTGTAGCTCTAGCCTGTCTCCACTATCAGTAGTGTATGTCTCGGATTTGTGTAACCATGATCATTGTCTATGTAATGCAGCAAGACCCGCACTAAAACACTCTCCATTGACTCACAACGCTGAAGACATGGTATCCCATAGATGTAGCGTACTGACGGACTATCGATGGCCTGGTTCTGCCTAATCTCACGCAATATTGGATACCAGTTGTTGTCCTCTGGTCCATCGCTTCTATGAAGTCCCAAGCGTACCCCAGTCGCTTAATAGCTTGTGTGAGAATGGGCTACAAGCCACATATAGCATAGGTCAAATCATAGAGCAAAATCTGCAAGCAGACAAAAAAAATATCCGGAAGCGCTCATGTATAATAATAAGAATAAATAAACATTACTCTCATATCATACACGATGTACCATATCCATTTGGTTGAATGTCGCATGCCTCTCGCTTACTCGCGGCACATCCAGACTATGCTAACGTAAAGTTTCTATCATCAAGGACGAGAAATCAGACATACGGTAGCCAATTCGCTCAATTGCCTATAAAGAAAGCAGCACGACATCGATCTGGGCGCCTATCTTGGTCGGCGACTTGCGTCCATTCTGCACAATGTCCTAGCGCACCTCATTATTGTATCTAATGGGGATGTCGAAGGCGAGACTACACATCCATAACTCACCTCCTTTGTCATTCACGACCACACTTGTTGTCTCGAAGATGTCCCACACCCCGAGCAGCCATAGTGCTGATTCCAGCCACTTGATCGGTTTTTATAGTCTGTAACATATGCAACAATCATGTTATGGGTGAATATATATATGCAAAACTTATATTAGCACACAAAACTTAAAATATTCTATACTATTGATGGGTCTGGGTGACGCAGAATGACCCTATATATCTGGCGATGGCGCGAATGGAAGATCGCTTGGGTGGAAACCTGGTTCTTGTGGCTGGGAAGTCCGCCGCCATTCATCGTAACTAAAAAAACTAAAAACATCTCAATAAATATAGAACTCCCATATAAATATACTATGTAACAATATATATTAGAGAAACATATAAAAAATAAATCATCAAGATTTATATATATGCATGCCAAGTAAACTTAAATATTTTGCACATAAATTTTTTTAAGGATTATTAACTCTCATCGAGAAATAATGTTGCTAACAAAGATCTAGAAAACTATAAATGCTTAAGATTATGTAGAAATAACGTATAAATAAAAATAAAATCTAGCATTATTATTCCTAATTAAAAAACCATATATTTCTATGCTTATTACTAAACCATGAAATGATCTACATTATTAGCAACGAAAGATTAGAAGATGAAGTTGCTCACCTTTAAAAGATTGAAGATGAAACCGGCGGCCGAGAGCAAGAACTTGCTCCCCCAAGCAAGAACACGGATGAACACACGCTCACAAGCAAAGACCAAAGATTTGACCGCCTATGTCTTGGGCTGGTTGGACTGTGGAAACAGGTATATATAGGTGGGACCTTTAGTCCTGGTTGGTGAAGCCTACCGGGACTAAAGAATCAACTAGTCCCGGTTGATGCCAAAACCCATGATAAAAGGCCAGTGGGACATTTGGTCCCGGTTGGTGGTTCCAACCCGGATTAAAAGGGGACCTTTAGTCCCGGTTTGTACCACGGACCAGGACTAAAGGTCACTGCTGCACTATATGTTGGGCAGAGAATTTTAGTCCCGGTTAGTATCGGACTAAATTTCGGCAGGGACCAGAGCCAAAAAAAAAAAAAAAAAAAAAAAAGAGAGTCTGTGCCGACTGCAACCTCAAATCGGTATTGGCTTCCGTGTGTGGTGGCCGCTCAACCCTAGTAGCTCTTACGCTCTGCCGTCTACGCAGCGGCGGACCGATATAGGCCCATGTGGGTGTGTAGCCACAGTGCCGCACTCAAGCCCAAATACAAAATTAGTTCTAGTATGCAGATTTTTACCCTATTTGCGCTCCGCTAGCCTAGAACTTTGCACCCACAGCCCTGCTCAGTCAACCCATGCAGCCCAACAACTCCCAGCCCAACATCAACATCAGTAGTAAAAGCTAAAAAAAATCCTTCGGTATATCAGATACGTCGAGTGTCTTTCTCACAAAAAAAAAAAAAAAATCCTTCGATTCCACAATTCCTCACACCCGGCTGGCGCCTTCTTTCCCCTCCCGGTGCTTTCTTTTCCCTCTCGCCACTCGCGACCGTTCACTCCTCCCCTTCCAGCTTTAGCCGATCTCCCGCGCTTTGGTGGCCACCGGGCGCCAACCGCGACCGGCTGTGGCAAGCCGGCACTAGCGCACTGTTGGGTGCTCACGCTGGCCAGGCAGCATTGCAACAGCCCAGCAGGTACATCTAGATTCTGGGATGAAGACTCGAAGTCGAACTATGAATGCCGTTAAATTAAACCAAATGCCAAAGCCAATTAGCCTGCTGCCCTTTTCAGCTTTAGTCACGTACTCGTGCTTCTCCTTTTCTTTTCAGCTTCTCCATTTCGACTAAGGCCTTGTTTAGTTGACGAATTTTTTTGGGAAATGGTACTGTAGCACTTTTGTTGTTATTTGGCAATTAGTGTCCAATCATAGTCTAATTAGGCTTAAAAGATTCGTCTCGTGAATTTCGTCTAAACTATGTAATTAGTTTTATTTTTTATTTATATTTAATGCTTCATGGGGTCCAAAAATTCGATGTGACGGAGAATCTTGAAAAAGTTTGCAAAATTTTGGAAACTAAACGGTACCTAAGCAAAATAGCAGCAAGGATCGGCGACACAAGCACACGAACAACAAATGTGCACAAGCCATACGGTATGTGAAACTGATTTAGGTTAGGACATTGGATTATTAGAGATTTTTTATGTGACACTGAATTATTTTATTTCAATTACGGATCCAGGATAAAAATTCACCTATGGTAAATTTTGTAGTACTAATTTATGTGATGGAACAACCGTATGGAAGGGCATAGTCATGATAGTATATGCAATGGTGCTGCCAAGTAGTGCCGCCTACGCATGCTGGCAAGTGGCAACGTTGATTTCAAAATTTGAATCCTTGGCTTCATGAAATTGAGCTTTTCAGAAAATCCACATTAATTTTGACGCTTTTTGGACTATACCTTGGATATTGGGGTTCAAATAAATAATCTGAAGTTGTCATCACTAATTTTGAATCATAGAAATTTTCATGTAAATCGAATTAAAAAATAAACTATCCCTCTATAGGTTAATACTACCAACCGCTGCCTATTTAATAAAATGAAGCCAGCTATTAGTCGCTCGTAGATGAATGAATTATCACATGAAAGAGCGGACACTACTGGGCAGTCTCCCAAAACAAAAAGATGATGACTTCATATTTAATGAAGTGATGACATGTCTAATGGGGATGGGCCACACAGATGAAAACAAAAAAAAGGCAACTCAGACATGTGCTTCCCATCACGCGAACGTGGCCCAACAGGCCCAGCTGTGGTAACGTCTGCACTCTGCAGAAGTCCTGACGAGCGACGAATCGTTTTCCTCCGTCCTCGCAAAAACAGACAAGCACAGCACCTCGGCCATGGCTGCCAAGGACTGCCCAGGGGCCAGGGGTCGCTGGGGGCAGGGGGCTCGCCGGCGAGGAGGTCTGGCGGCCGCCAGGGCTTGCCATACTGGTGGATCCGCCCCTGTTGTAGTGACATATTGTTCTTTAACTATTATAATTATGGATAATGTAATCTTTCAATTCTACATTAACAAAGCTATACTCGTCTATTTCATAAAGCTCATTTGTTCTCTTCACCATGTGTACCGATTCTATATATTTAATATTTATGGAGGTGAAAAAAATTTAAACAATAGACCACCCTAGGCACAAATCCTGGCTACGCCACTGACCGGTCCGCTCTCATTGTCCCTTTGTTCATCCTTATCAAAAGTAAGCAACTTCATTGACTCTTTTTATTCTTTTAAATTCCGAATTGGTTTCAGTTTTGTGCTTCTTTTCTCTAGTTGCCTTCTTGGTTGTTTGTCCAGATTTTGATATTTATGAAAGTAACAGAATCAACTAAAAGTTAAATATTCTTGTGGATGCAAGGAAAAACTTGGAAAGGTTTAGCACTAGGCAGTGGTAGTGCAAGGAATTATATTATGAATGTTAAGGACTAAATTGTGCAACACACTTTTTTGTAAGATGACTAAATGCCTGGACTCATGTACAATGGTCACTGGAAGTCACTTTTTTTGAGAGGGTACAGTAGATTGAGAGGCCCGCGCACTCCACACTCACACCACACGCACACACACGTGCGCATCCGTACATACACAAAGAAGGAGATTGAGAGGCTCTAGCCTTCAGCATGCGGGAAACGCACAATACCACGAGAATGCGCACGCATGTGTGTACCCTACTTTTAAAAAAATTCTAGAAAAATCCCGCTAGACAGCCTTACCACCAAACCAAAGACCCTTTCGCAAGTCCCTCTCTCTCTCTCTCTCTCTCTCTCTCTCTCTCTCTCTCTGAAAGGAAGTCTCTTTAATATCTTATTAGTCCAAATAGCAATCATGCAGCTGTGGGACTGGCAATAATGTGGAAGTTGTGGTCAGGCTTTGTTGGGCTCAGCAAAATATGGGCATGTTTCGTGTTTTGTGTTTTTAGTGTAAGATGGGCTTGTTTTGTGTAAACAAGAGCCTAGCAGGACTGCCTGGTTTTGCCCCATAAGAGAGTACATGGGCCGACCCATGCAGCCTTCATGAGTTTCATAAAATTTTAGCCTTGTATAAACATGTGGCCTTCATGAGCTGTGCCCCGTATTGACTATTGAGATATCCTCCCCAAAAAAAGACAATTGAGATATACTTTCATCATGAAACTAGTTTTGCATATGCAGCGTGCATGCTACTCATGAGTCATGAGTATGTCATTTCACTACAAAGTACTCCTTCTGTTCCAAATTATAAGGCGTTTTAGCTTTTTTTCGATTCATAGCTTTTGCTAAGCTCATAGATATATGTTTTTTTTAGAAAAGGGAATATAAAAGAGAAATCTATCTGGACCGGGGATTAAAGCTCCTAGATATATGTTATGTCTAGATAAATAATAGAAGCTATAAATCTAGAAATACCAAAACGTCTAACAATTTGGGACGGAGAAAGCACACAACATCTTGATAGGAAATGGAATACCTTGCCAGAGAATATTGCCATGCACTCATCTCCCCTAGCAATTACATGAATTTGCTCTTTTGGGAAAAATATTTCATCACACTATTTTATATCCCAGGAGTTGTCCAAAGTACAGAGGGATGCCAAGGGACGGCAAAAGGAATCATCGTATATATCAACCAATCACAAATATACCATTGACAAAAATCCAAAATCTTCGCATGTTTATTCTGCAGAGGAAAAGTCCAGAGGTTCAGTGGTGGTACCTGCTCACCTGAGTTTGAGTACCCAACATGATGCACATATTTTCAGCTAGATAATGTTTTAATGGTAGGTGATGTACCTATATATGGATACTGAGACACCACAAAGATGTGCAAGTATGTAGGTGAGCATGTTTAAAAAAAATAAACAAATCAAGGGTCAAGAACATATGCATGGAACTCTCTCTCCCTCTCTCTCTCTCTTTCTCAAAGGCATCAACAATATGGAATTTGCCGACGAAAGTAAAGTGCCCAACATTGCATGGTGGAGTCCAGTTTCGATCCATTTTCTCCTTGAATAAAGAGTGTCAACCAGGTTGGTGGTGCCCTAAAGCACCAGGCAAAAATGCACATACGCTACATGCCCATATCTTTGTTCCTCGATGAATGAGGACATTCCTTGGTCCATGCATCCTAAACATCTAGTCATACTCCATACAACCATATCTTTGCTGACCCAAGTGTCGTACACATGGTGTACGTACCACCACCACCAGAGAGAGAGAAAAGTGCAAGTACAACTGATGTACCATATAAGGTACACACAGCTATCACGGTACCCTACATACTCCATATGTCCTGTAATATAATGCATTCTAAGAATTTTAAGAAAAATTAAAAGAGAGAACATAGCATGTAGCTTCATTTTATTTTCTAATCAAACGCTATCATCGATTTGATTAATGGTGATTGGTCGATAAATAGAAGGTATTTAATGCAAAACTAGTTTTTGTCCTCTAGAATGTCTTATATTTGAGGACAAATTTTGAATGCTAAAATGTACTATATTACAGGACGGGGAGTATATGTGATATGTGCACTAATAAAGTGACAACACACTATACACTGAGACATTATGTATATGTATAGTAAGATACCCTCCAGGTCCAGGAAAGCAGCAGCTAGCCACTGTGGATCCCAATCCAAGTATATTTGCAATATGCATCGTCTGCAACTAGACTTGTGTCCTTGTGGGGTATAGAGACCAGAGAGAGAGAGAGAGAGAGAGAGAGAGAGAGAGAGAGAGAGAGAGAGAGAGAGAGAGAGAGAGAGGGGGGGGGGGATGCAAATATGTATCCATGGACAAGGAACACACGGTGTTGTTGAGATATGTTTTTGCCGAAAGGTAAGGCAAGAGATACAGGTACAGAGGCAAAAATAGCACCCACTCACGACGCAAACAGACCACCAAGTGCACGTTAAGATATTGTTGTACACGCATGCATGCTAACGTTAGTGAGATAGCTAGTAGTGCTGATCATCGTAGTGGAGCTAGCATCAGCATGCAAGCAAAAGCAAGCACGGATCGAATCGTAGTGGGTTTGCCCCTACTAGCTTTATCTGTCCTGGGTCGTGTGTGTGCACGTACGTGTACGGCATGATGCATCCAGTCCTTTGCCTTTATATAGTTTCCAACTACACTCATATATGCTTTTGCTGCTGCATCCACTGCACTCACATCATCTGTCAAAGAAAAAAACAATTGTGTATATTATATTGCAATACATATCATTGCTCATATATATGCTCTTTTATTAAGTTACTTGTAGGCTTTGAGAGTCTTTGACCTTTACACAGCTAGCAATTAGTAGAAAATTAGTATCACCAAGCATCCACAGAGAGTTGCCTCTTTGGGGTAAAGTTCAAATTAAGTAGTTGGATGGAGGCAGGTGCAAAAAGCCGAATTACTGAAATTACACTCCAGCAAAAGAACCAACGGAACAAGATATGAGGTTTGAAATGGAAGCATTGCATGCAAGCAACAGATGACACAAAAGGCAATCTCAAAATGTCAAGAGCAAGATCTCACCAAATAATTTTAGACAATTAACATAATTGTTGACGCTTAATTAGGTCACACACTCGACAAGGAGCTAGATCGTTCAATGTAGGGCCTAGCCGATTTTGGGATTGGCCGGCCCCAAGAGGATGTCCACACCTAGACCTTGTGCCTCCAGCAATGAGGGCGATTTGTTTCACTAATTAATCTACTCCTATGCAATTAGTTTTATAATTAGCTCATATTTAGCCCTCATAGTTAGCATCCGAACGTCCGACACGGACTAAACTTTAGTTCCTGGATCCAATTTTCAAACAGAGGATGTGCTAGTTGTTCACATTGTTACATGCGTTTGAGAACAATAATGGTGCCATTGACAGAACCAAAGGGGCAGTAGGGGCTCATGTCCCCCCTCCCATTTGAAAAAATTAATACCCTATAAAATTTTAATTGCATAGTATGTCTACCTTCTACTCGAGTATTTTAGTAACTCGTGACACCCCAGCGTCACATGCCAATAAAACACTCGAAACTGACCGGTTGATAGAATCGAGTATTTTAAGGCCATGAAACACTCAAATTTTTTAACCACAGGGTTAAGGTCTAATGATCAGAATTAATTCAAAGATAGAACATATAAAATAAAAAATTACCCAGATTATTTCTATGGAAGCCAAATTAGAAGATTTCAAAGCAAAACCAAATAAAACAAAAAAATAGCCAAATTATTTCTATGAAAGCCAAATTAAAAAATTTCAAAGAAAAACCAAATAAAATATATAGAAAATAAAAAAGCAAAAAAATGGTCAAATAAATATTCAAGTAATTCTGGTCATTCTCATTTAAGAATAATCAATTTACACCAGTTGAATATAGAACTTACACCTAAACTGAAGATGTAAAATATGGTTCAATGAAATATAATCTACTCTTATATATACATACATGAGTAGGGGCCAGGTGATTTGACACAACCCGCCGGCTACTGTAGTCTCTGCACCTACCCCTACGCAAAAGCAGCATGGGCCAGATAGGTGTCCGTCTCTCCGTGTCAAAGGGGTGCCACGCTATGCGCCGTGGCGCGTCAGTGCCACGCCCAGATCCACGGCACGACAGCTCCGGCCACGTCAGCATTCAGCGGCCCTAGTCGCTGCCATGTCGCCGCTCCTACCGCGCCCCCACGCATGGCGTGGCAACGTGATTTCGCCGCGCCATGCAAATAGGCACGGCCAAAAGTGTTAGATTTGAAAAAATAAATAAATAGTGTCATATTTGAAAATAGTTTTAAAAAGTGTTAAAAATAAAAACAAATCACCATGATAGCATTGCTATCGATGGAGAGACCAGTGTCCAGCGCCGTGAACGTGAAACCAGGAACGCCGATCGCCAATGGCGTCGCAATGAAGAAGCAGAAAATGCCGTCCAAGCTATTGGAGGTGGCCCGCCGCCTCTTGCTCGTAATCTCCAACAGGAGTTCCTCATGGTGGACAACCAGCAAGTGGAGCAGATGTCGAGCGCCAATCTAGCTGTGGCCGCCCACGAGTTGGCTCGACTCCCACCAACGCCGGAGGTACTCATGATTCAAGCGCTGCTTAAAGCAGCTCAGGTCCAAGTCAATAACATCAGGAATCCAGCTCCGTCTTATTCGACAGCGACCGCACATAGTCGTAACCCCTACAGTTTTCACCGTGATGGGGGGAGTCATTACCATAGCGGCTAGATCGTCCAAGGGGGGGTCCAGGGACAATGTTGCCATCAATCTCGGATCACAAGGACCATGAAATCAGCGACTAGCTTGTAACGCCAACCAGGAGGTTAATCAACCCGTGCGTGGTGATGCCCACGACCGCATCAACGCTAATCTCGATGCACGCAATCGCATCGAGAACAGTCATGCCAAGCCACATCAGGCAGAACTCCAACGCCGACTGGAGTATGACGACCAACACGGCGACCCCGTCGGCCTTCGACTACTCCCTGCTATCGAGCCGATAGGACCCCACCCCTTCACAGCAAGGCTACGAGCTGTACAGTGGCCCACAGGCTTCAAGATTTTTGGGGTCGATCCCTACGATGGCAAGGCTAATCCCAAGTAGTGGATACAACTCTATAAGATCGCCGTACATGTCGCCGGGGGAAATAGCAACGTAATGGCAAATTATTTGCCTGTCAAGCTCTCCTAGATAGCCAACAATTGGCTTATGGGTCTAAGGGAGGATTCCATCGAATCTTGGGATGATCTCAAGAAAGTCTTCGTCGAGAATTACATGGCAACATGCCAGCAGCCTGGCATGAAATATGATCTAGTGAAACTCCATCAGACCTCTGGGGAACCTCTACAAAGCTACATCAGGCGCTTCTCCAAAATAAGGAACACCATCCCCAACATCGGGGACAGCGAGGCCATCTCCGCTTTCACTAGAGGACTCCATCACCATCAGGAGCTACGCTCCAAACTTTATCGCACGAGGACTTAGACCATCGGTGAACTCCTCAAGGTTGCAAACTCATACACAGATTCAGAAGAAGTTGATCGATAGTTCAAGGATGATGTTGCTCATGCTTCCCGCTCGCATCGCCACCCACATTGTGATGATGATCGCCACGAAGAATGGCGTTATGAAGATCACGATAGGCGTTACGACGATCACAAACACCGGCATAATGATCGGCCAAAGGGATCGAGGACTACACAGCCATGTCACCACCAATAGGAAAACTTCATCAATAACATAGAGCAGCCACACGCTAAGCGCAATTTTAATGCTGCCTACGAAAACCTCCTTGATGGTCCATGCCCAATTCACAAGAACAACAAGCACACCACGAGACAATGCTATGGCATGGCCAAAGCTTTCTGCGATGAACAGTAGAAACGATAGACGCGCAAGGATGACAAGGAGAAGGAGCATCGTAAGAATTCATGACTTGCTTTCAAAGATGCCAACAAGACCATCGCCACAATCTTCAGAGGATGCACCACCTCTGAGAGAAAATGCCAGCAGAAGCTCACAACTCGGTAGGTCATGTCGATCACCAAGTACGACACGGTCGCCGATCCCAAATATCTAGACTGGTCGGAGCATCCCATCACATTCAGTAGGGTCGACCAGTGGGTAGATATCCCATACCCTAGGCGTTTCCCACTCGTGTTGGATCCAACCATCCGTAATGTGTGGTTCAAGAAGGTCCTCATCGACAGTGGGAGTGCCCTCAATATCTTCTTCGCCGGAGCTCTAACTGAGTTAGGCCTCAAAAGGATGATCTTATTCCTGTTGATTCTCCATTCTGGGGTATTGTACTTGGCAGAGGGTCCCAACCTTTGTGGTAGATCACCTTGCCAGTCTAGTTTGGCAGCGCCGACCACTTCTGTACTGAGTACGTGAATTTCTTTGTGGCAGACTTCGACATCGCCTACCACGCCATCCTTGGCCGACCAACTCTCACCAAGTTCATGGCCATGCCCCATTATGTCTACATGGTGTTGAAGATCCTGATGGAGCAAGGCGTCCTCACCCTGCGTGTCAACATCTCCACTGCCTACGAATGCGAAAGAGAAGGATTTGCCATCGACGAAGCAATGGACCTCTCGGCCAAAATGGAGGCTTGCATCGCCGACTCTAAGAAGGTCCATACATATAAAAGCTGTGACCCGACCAGTGTCATATAGGCTCTGCGATCAAGACAGCGTCGACACCCCTAATTCATGGCGCATTGAACGCCTTAGGCGTTTCTATCCTTGAGATGTTCTACTAAAGATATGTACCTTTTTATGTATTTCAATAATAATTATATCTGTGATGTTTTCTTCATTTGTTTTCCATAATTTTTATCAAGCTACTTATTTCTCCATACTAAACATCTTTAAGATGACATATACTATCACCCTTCGATTCACTGACTAGCCATGTTTCTCCTTCGCGTTATCCATAAGAAGTCCTGTTCTCGGTCTAGCACCTAAACGTGCAAGGGCAATAGTGCTTTGCGTCATGGGCAGCTGGCAGTGGCTCCTCGGCGATATCTATATTCCTAAGCGCGCACAGGAGCTAAGCTCTTAACGCCATGGGGTGTGGAATAGGTGGGACAGATAACAAGATAAAGGACTAACAACACAACACATTGTTAATATTAAATATTAACATTTCGTACATCTTAAACAAAATGTTTCATACATAGCTATTTGGCATAACACAGATAAATTTGTTATATGTCATCATGGTTGAGGATTAGCATCGCCGAACAGATCCAAGTCATCCACCAGCTTGATTGCTGAATCAGACACCTCATCCTCCAGCGCGGTGATTTGCTCGTCGCTTAGATTTGGGCAAAGCCACCATCATTTCGTTCAAGCTTCACCGAGGGGTAGAATGACCAGACAACCGCCAATGCATGGCCCGCGGTGGAACAAGCGACGCCACGAGTGTAATGCTTGAAGTTCTCCAGCGCCGACCTACACCTCTCCTCGATGACATCTGACTGCAGTCGCCTGTCGGGCTCCAGCAACTATGGGTCGATGAGGTCCAGCATGGGATTTATCCCGTCGATCATGGCCTTCATCGTCTCTTTACTGGCCTCTAGCCGAAGCGTGAAGTCACGGAACTTCACCTGACTATTGGTTCGGATCACTGTAGACAAGGAGGGCAATCGTCTTAAAAAGTTTCTCATAGTAAGATGAGTATTAACATGAAGAATAACTCACGTTGCAGTTCCTCGGCAAGTCACTTTTCCACCGTCCGAGCTTCATCCCTTTGTTTCTCCACTAGCGCTATGGCTTCCGGTGCTAGCAGAGCTTGGGTCTCCGCCTCTGCCTTAGCGTCACGCGCCAAGCACATTTTGGTTTCTGCCTCCACCTTGGCAGCACGTAGCAAACCCGCTTCGGCATCCGCCTGCCTCAGAGGTTCAACAATCTCTACACCAATAAAAGATTTCGGTTAGCCTAGGCAAACTGAAGATATGAAAGCAATACAACAAAGGGCCTAAGGCCTTACTTTTTTTCTCGACTTACACCATCGCCTAGCTGATTCTTTAGCTCCTAGTTCTTCACTTCAAGTTGAGTCTTTTCTGCTCATAGCTTATCGTGGTCGGCGTGTGCTCCAACCAGCATCTTCTCTAGAGTCTTCACAGACTCACGTAACCTCGGGTTTTCGGCAACTGAAGGAGCCGCCCATTCTAGCTGGCGTCTGTGGCTCTCAGAGATCTTCATTACCTCCTACGGTGACCAGCAGTTAACAGGCATAATCTACAATCTCAATTGGTTGCGTAGACTAACTTACTTCAATTTGGCCAGACACCGATGCTAGTCCAGCCATGAGCTTCTTCACATGCTTGCTCGCCTCCTAGTCCTCCACCACCTCCATCGTATCTCCACGACATACAAAAGTCCGCAAAAGCTAAGGAGGAGGATCCTAGGTATTTGGCGCTTCACACTCAATTTCTTCAATTACCTCAGGGGAATCCCTCGCCTGCCTCGGCGCTCGGTCGGCTCGTGGTCGGACAGAGGGGACAAGTTCCATCCCTGATGTCTGATCCTGGGGACTGGCCCTTGCCTCTGGGTTACTGCTCGGCTCGACAGCAATATCTTTGTTTATTCACTCCGGGTGCTCTGGGACTTCGTCTTAGGGACCAGCCTAATCTATAGGTGCCTCTCGTGTTTCTTCTAGATGTCCCACCTCAACACCCTAACCAGTGGCTATCGTGGCACTTGGCTTGGCCACCCGTCGAGAAGCACCGACGTCGACTGAATGAAGTTCCTCGGCCAATGTTTCCCTACAACATGATGTCTTATCATCGATACTTCCACACTGGTTTTGCTTGTACTAAGTCTAGAGCAGAAACACTTACTCGCTGGACCGCTTGCGTGCAGCTCTGAATGGCTAGGGCTTTTTGGAGCTCCCCTACCCTCCAGTTGCTGGTACAAATCTTGAGAACACTGGAGGTGGCTGGTTCACATCCGGTGCTTCTGTCCTTACTGCGGTGACCCTCTCGGCCGAAGCCTCTCGTCTAGGCTCGGGGACTTCGCCCCGAGCGGATCTCTGGCTGGTGGCGCATTAGGCTAGATGGTCAGAGGCTCTGGTGGTCGGTGTTAGAGCGGCCATCCATGCAGCTCACTGCTGCAGCGTCTCGCTTACGTCTTCATCATCGTTCGACCAGTCCATGATAACTTGTCGGCTAGCCTGGAGGCTCTCTCATTCGAGATTCCACCCTTTGGTGCTAGGTGGATTGTTTAGGTTTCTTCTTTTTCTTGTCCGGATCTTCTAGGGCTAGCCCTTTCTCCGTGCGACGGTGCTGCTGACGCCTAGGAGGTTTCTCTAGCACGTCTTCAGATGAGGACTGATGAACTGTTGTCCTGATGGCTAGAACGGTAGGAGCCTAGGTTCCACGGGCATCTATGCCCTTCAGGGCAGGTGCCGTCCGGCTTATCGAAGACATACACAGCATGGTCCTGCCCATAAGTTTTCAACAAGACATTTTAACATCATCATGATTTGACATTATAAGGACTTGAAATGGTACACTCTACCCATGGTGGTGGATTTGTGATGTTGTATGCCCTATTGCTGCCCCACATTGTTTAGTTGGGTGTTAATTGAAAAAAGCGCCTAGGAGGAGAGCATAGGCGACGTCCGAACTTATCCTCTCAGGGGCATCCTGAGCGGTATCTTCATCACCTACGTATTCATACGCAGGGTGGACTCTCTCCTTGCTCGGCTGAATCCGGCGGCAGACGAAGTTGATGGCTACACCAACTCCGTTAAGATTGTTTCGCATCTAACCTAGAATCTGCAGAAGATTAGCGACCTGGGTCATCTCCTCACCATTCGGTCTTACCGACCAGTTTGCGCTTGGCACTGCTAAGTGGTCTATCCCGGCGGACAGGCTCGGTTCAACATTTCTAATATAAAACCACTTAGCATTCCATCCTTTCAACGATGTGTTGAGAGGCACTTGTATGTATTCTCTAACCATTCCATCCCTCAGCTGTAGATAAACACCGCCGATCACTTTGGGGGACCCGGATCTAGAAAAGGGTTTGAGGTAGAAGAAATAGCAAAAAAGATTGAAGTGCGGAGCGATTCCGATGAACGCTTCGCACAGATTAATGAAGAGGGAGATATGAAGGATACTGTTGGGATGGAGATGGCATAGGCTAATGCTGTAGTAACCAAGAAGTTTCCGCAGGAAAGGATGCGCAGGAATCCCAAATCCACAAATAAAATAAGCCATGAATACAATGAGTTTGCCGGTATCGGGGGTCCAGAACGGTTCACCTGCAGCAGGGCGCCATCCGGCGGTTGCTTGATCGTGTAGGACACCTTCGAACACCATTTCTTCCTGGATCTTCTGGGTGGTCATAGATTTGACCCACTCCTGGTCATGGAGACCTTGCTGATACTCTCCGCCACCTCCCTCCCTGGCTTCTTTGGGCTCGAGCGGCTACGTTTCTTCCTACACTTCGCCATGGATCAGATTTGATTCGATTTGGCTACGATTTCAATTGAGGAGATGCTGCGGTTGTGACTATAGCAGTGTGCGAGAAGGCGAAGCACCGAGTATTCTGTTGTTACGAGGAAGAAGCTGTGCTAATGTGGAATGAGGAGGGTGCGCCGCCGTGGGTGGATTGAAATAGTTCGACCCTGACTCTTTATCTTTAGGGTTTTTGGGAAACCGCACTGACCCTACCGCATTGTTCGCCCCCCTCCGCAATATTTGCGCCACCTCCTTCGCGCCCCTCCAACTTCTTCGTCAATTGTTATTGGGCTGGTATAATGGGCCTATGATCATACTAAATGGCTGAGCCTGCTTCGTTGGTCCATGGTCTCCATATTTCACCACGGTCTCCATATTTCGCCAGGGTCTCCAAATTTCTCCACGGTCTCCAAATTTCGCCATGGTCTCCATATTTCACCACGGTCTCCAATTTTCTCCACGGTCTCCATATTTCGCCACGGTCTCCAAATTTCTCCACGGTCTCCAAATTTTGCCACGGTCTCCATATTTCCCCACGATCTCCATATTTCACCACGGTGTCCAAATTTCTCCACGGTCTCCAATTTTCTCCATGGTCTCCATATTTCGCAACGGTCTCCAAATTTCGCCACGGTCTACACATTTTTCCACGGTCTCCAATTTTCTCCATGGTCTCCATATTTCGTCACGGTCTCCAAATTTCTCTACGGTCTCCAATTTTCTCCACGGTCTCCATATTTCGCCATGGTCTCCAAATTTCACCGTGGTCTCCAAATTTCTCCACGGTCTCCATATTTTGCCATGGTCTCCATATTTCGCTACGGTCTCTAAATTTCGCCACAGGTCTCCAAATTTCTCCACGGTCTCCAAATTTTGCCACGGTCTCCAATTTTCATGACGGTTCTCCAATTTCGCCATGTTTTCCAAATTTCGCCATGTTCTCCAAATTTTGCCATGTTCTCCAATGCTTGCCACGGTATAGTGCTAAGCACTCTCCATGTTCTCCAAATTTCTCCATGTTCTCCAATGCTCGCCATGGCATATTGCTAAGCACTCTACATGTTCTCCAAAATTTTCCATGTTCTCCAATTTTGGCATGGTATAGTGCTAAGCACTCTCCAAAATTCGCCACGGTTAATAGCTAAGTACTCTCTCCATTTTAAGTGCTCAGCACTCTCCAAATTTTACTCCTATGCCCAGCGCTAAGCACAGAGAATCCGTCCTTTATACAAATATGAATAAACTCCAAATAAACATAAACTGGCTCTGCAGGATATAATATTCACCGATACATTGCTCCTGATAAACTTCACTTTGTTTTCTTCATCATCGAGTTCATATATTTTATTTTTAAATCATGTACTACCCATCCTACATATTTGTATTGTAGGCATCATCGGCTGGGTGCTCACACCATCTGGCCTTCGGATTTCTCCGACGATCATCTATTCGGATCACTAGGTTTATGACTTCATTGCCCGACCAGTTGGTCGGAACGTTCAACATTCACTTCTACTCGGCGCTCACTTCGCCGTCGACTAGTTGGTTAGGACTACTCGGTACTTGATTCTTCGCTGACCAACTATGGTCGGATTGTCTGTCGCCTAGTTATGCTGGAGGCTCGCCTAGCTAAGTTGGGGACTTCGTATGCCGATTCGCTTGTTGGCTTACTACGTTTTGCCGATGCTGCATGTCATGTGTGATATCAAGGTTTTCCATGCTGTCCAGATCAGGGTGCCGATCTTGGGCGGCCCATCGGGGGCTTTGATAAGTATATGTATCATAGCAATCTAGTGCTAAGCACTTTCCATGTTTCTCCATGTTTTATTGCTTGATATTATCGAGTTTTACTCCACTTGCCTAGTGCTAAGCATGGGGACTTCAGTCCTCTACACTTAATTCTTTGATTATGCTACAAGATGCAACTTTATCTTACAGCAGGACTCGAGGACTAAGTGTGTACACTTCATCCTAGCGCTGAGTGCAATTTTCATAGCTAAGCTGAGAATATATTATTTGATCTCAATATTAATAATGTTCTTTGATCCTACTACAAGATGTTTCTCTATCTTATAGCAGGCTCGGGGACTAAGTGTGTACACTTCACCTTACAGTGAGTGTACTATTTTTTCTCCTTACTGGATTTTCAGCTAAGCTGGGGACTAGTTGTGTGCTTGGCTAAGCTCGGAGTTGGTTATTCTAACTAAGTGATCAGTTGATATTCTTTGATCCTGACACCAGGTGTCTTCTTGACGTACTGTTAGGCTCGGGGACTATAATGTATACATTGCACCTAGCAGGCGCATGTCTCGATACTAACATCCTCTTTGACTAAGTCAAGGATGATGATCATCTGACTTTGCCAACGAAGCCTAAGTATGTACACTTCACCTAAGGTGGAGAATTTTTAAATTTTAAACTTGAGCTCCTTACATCCTTCTGGCAAGCCTTACATTGGCTAAGTCTGAGATCAGGTCACCTGATAAATTCGGTTGGCTTCAATTTCCACCAGTTGGATTACCTAGTTAAACTGGTCGGCACTTCATTCTGTTGATTGGACTTACCAGTTAAACTGGTCAGATTGCTAGATTTGCTGGCTGACTCCAAGTTAAACATGCTCGTACTTGCTCAAGACGGCGTTGCTCAGCGAATACAAGGCGCTCAGGGGACTAGCTATGGGGGGTATAACCCTAGGTACCCATGGCAATGGACACGGGTCCGCACCGCCAGGGGAGGTCCAGCCCATAAGATCAAGGCCTACAGGTGCCCAGTTCTGGTTGTCATGCACCGCATGGCAATCAGAAGACATCTTGGCGATGAAGGAAGATCTTTTCGGATATGATAGATATCGTATTCCTTGTAAATACTTACCATATAACTGAATAGATCTAGGCCTAAACTGACTTGTAACCCTACCCCCTAGACTATATAAGGCAGGGTAGGGACCCCCTCAAATTCATCTCATATTCAATACAATCCAACAAAGACATAGGACGTAGGGTATTACGTTAATTAGATGGCCCTGAACCTGTCTAAATCGTTATCTCTACGCCTTGTATCACCATCCGGTTCCTATTACACGCACCTCCACCGATCATCTACTACCATGGGTATACCCCTCGGTAGACTACCGACCAGATTTTGTCGACAATGTACCCCTTATTTTATAAGGGGTAGGGGTGGTCTTATCCCATAGGAAAACCAATGTGGTACTATTATCATGTTGCTTTATGAAGTTTTCCTTAGGACTAGGCTAAAACATATGAGTGTCCAACATATGCCCCTTATTTTTAGGTGAATGATGCAAGAACCTAAAGACACTTAATCAAACAAAATAAAACTGAATAGCGACGACACCTATCTCATCGGCTGCTCAGTGAATAAGGGTGATGTATACATTGGCCATTTTTGTTCTATGGGCGATACATGTATCAGCCATTGTTTGGAGAGCACTTAGGCTTCTTGCCAAACACTTGGAAAGTACTTTTTCAAGTACCTCCCATTGATTGCTTCTTGTGAGACGTTCACCTTGCAATGTCTCTAGCAGATAGGAATTTCTGAATATGACTCTGATCACTTCGTAAGGATCCTCCCAATTTGGTGACCACTTGCTAAACTGATTGCACTTCGATCCAATTGGAATTATGATTTTCCACACTAATTCTCCCACTTGGAAGGATTTGCTCTTAACTTTCTTGTTATATGCCTTGGCAACTCGAGCCTTGTCTTTCTCTATTTCCTTTAGAGCTTTTAATCTTACATCAGTCACCTCAGTCGATATTATCCATCATCAAATTATGATACATAATAGCAGATAGATCATTTTGTTTAGCAAGCTTGTATGCATCCAAATTCACTTCGAACGGGCAACACGACCTCTTGATCATATACCAACTCAAAAGGAGTAACTTTAGTGGCACCAGTGCCTTGAAATGCGATGTGCCCATAGAGCTTCAGACAAAACTTCATGACACCTCCTTGGATTCTCCTCAATCTTCTTTTTGATAAGCTTGATCAAAGTCGAGACTCAGCCTGGCCATTAGCTTGAGCATAGTATGGAGATGAATTGAGCAACTTAATCTTATATAATTGGACAAATTACCTCACCTCCTCAGACACACATGATGTCCCTTGATCTGTTGTTAATGTTTGAGGGATGTCCAAATCTATGAATAATATGATTAGTGATAAACTCAAATACCTCCTTATGTGTCATATTCTTCAAAGGAACTGCCTCAGTCCACTTAGTAAAGTAATCCAGTAGCAACCAACACGAATCAGTGTCCCTTTGAAGACGGGGGATGAATTTGGCCAATGAAGTCTAACCCCAACCACAAAATGGCCATGGTTTGATGATAGGATGAAGCATAGCAGCAGGCACAAGCTGAATATTTCCAAACTTTGGCACTCTTCACATCCTTTGTAGTAATGAAAGCAATCGGCCATCATAGTAGGCCAATAAAAATCAGCTCTATGCAATAACCACTTTATCTTCCGGGCCGATTGATGCGTACCACAAATGTCCTTCATGGACTTGTCCTGTAGCCACTCTTACTTGATCTGATCCCAAGAACTTAAGCAACAAGTCTTCGGCTGGTTCTCCGATAGAGCTCATCATTATGTAACACATACTTGAAAGCGCTCCACCAAATACTTTTATCAACTCTAGCACTTGGAATACGTAAATATCTTAGTAAGGGAGTCCTCCAATCTTCTAAATCAGCCCCAACATCACTGGAAGTTACGTCGGGCCAATTTGGGAGATTCTTGAGCGAAAGTGACCGATTTGGCCACCATGGAGTCAGCTGAGCCGACTGGGGGAGTCGGCCTAGGCCGACTAGAATAGCCTAGCCTAGCCAACTGGGCTTGCAGTAGAGAAGGAGTCGGCTAAGCCAATTTGGTCTTGCACCTACATAGGAAAATTTTAAATTTTCATGCATCGGGCTGTTCTTGAATATGAAAATTATGCCCATCGACATCATAGCCAGATGCTTGTTGAGCTAACATGTTGACCTTTTGATTTTCATGCCTCAGAATATTCAGAATTCAGCAAAACAATCACTAATATCAAGGCAAGCATCAAGATAAGTTCTTAGTGATCCTTCTAAATATTGAAATTCACCAGCAACTTACTATACCACTAGCAAGGAATCACCATAGGCTTCAACATGTTTTACCTCCATGGAACGCAACATAATCTACCCGAATAAGAGAGCTTCATATTCGGTTTAATTGTTGGTACAATAGAAATCCAATCGGCTTGACATCCCAATTTCAGCACCAGTGGGAGAAATAAGAATAATACCAACACCTTGGCCATCTTTACAAACCGATTCATCAAAATAAAGTTGCCATGGGATAAAAGTATGGTAATTGATCTCATCATCTAAATCAATACGATGCTCAATAATAAAATCAGCAAGAACTTGACCTTTTAAGGTTCTCAATGGTTCAAAGGTCAAGTTATATTCAATTAGTGCATATGCCCATTTACCAATCCTCCTACTACGGATTGACCAATATAACATGTGCTTTATCACATTGGCCTGGCAAGCAACAACACATGTACTAGACAAAAGATAATGTCTCATCTTGGCTCAAGCATAGTACAATGATAAACATAATTTTTTAATATCAATATACCTTGTCTTGGGATCAAGAAGACATCAATCAACATAAATGATAACGCATGCTTTCCTTTTGTGTTCTTGAGTCAACACAACACCGATACACCTTTTCGACAATAATATATAATGTGAATGGAGCTTCACTCCTAAATGCATGAAGAACCGATGGTGTTGATAGGGAGTTCTCGAGAAGCACGATTAACTTAACTTAATTTCTAATCATTTTTCGAGATTTTGTCCTGTATATGTCGGCCGTGGTCTAATGCCAAACCCAATCGACAATTTGCTCACATGGGTTGGCTAACGCAATTCACTATCCAAACAGAATTTACACTACATGATGATATGGAGCCGATCATCAATCGGCCCTAATGACTCAAAACCAGCAAGGTTTCTCCTTGACAAGCAAATCATATCATCATGCCCCCAAGCAAAGGGGCATCAGTCGGTTGTATAAGCCAATGAGTCTTCATAGACGATCTCAACTTCATTATTCACCCACTGAATGAGGAACTGGTGCAAGCTAGAAGTCACACATCGATTGCCACGAATCCATTCGTGCACCAAGAATCAAACTAGTAGCTCCCTTGCACCTCTACAACGAAGAAAACAGTGGCCAATATTTTGCTCCCGATAGTAAGCTTCATCAAGGCAAATCCCTTGGCTGAAATATAATTTCCTCCAGCACCTTTGACCGTCCTCTTGGTCTTAATCAACTCCTCATCATATCCGCCAAGCTTCTTATAAAGTGAATATGGCATTAGATTCACCATGGCTCCGTTATCCACCAACATGTTGACCTGTTTGCCATTAATGTAGCCCTTCACATGCAGTGGCTTGAGGTGATTCACATGGTCTGCTGGCTTTTGGGAAATAGCACTCTTAGGGGCAAAGCCATCTTGATTTCCAGAAGGCCCCCAAACACCTACAGGAATACAAACTGGCGTTGAATCAATCGGAGGCATATCAGGTGGCTGCTGGAATCATGGGAGTCAACTTAGTCGACTTGAAATCGGCGAGACCGACTTGCACAGTGGCCAGAGGAGCTGCAACAGAAGAAGTTGGCTTGGCCGACTTAGAGTCGGCTTGGCCGACTTGGCTAGAGGCAGGGGAAGTCGACTTAGCCGACTGGGAAATCGGCTCAGCCGACTTTGAGCAGGCGACCAGCTCTTTCTCACTTGACTAAGGGAGAATTGGATCCATCCTTGTCAAAATTTGTTTCCCTATATTTGCTAAACCTTCTTGCATAAGCTTCTTGTAACGAGCACGCTGGAGTTTGCGCTTTTGCCTTCTCGACAAACCTGAAGGGCACCATGTTTGTTAGAAGTTCTCGGGAGCCGATATGCTACTTTGGGCATCATGATCATTGGAAGCAATGCCCCTTGATATTTTCTCCACATCAAGTTGGTCCCACATTGTCAATGACAATCGGTCCTTCACTTTCTTTGATTGGAGCATCTGCAGAACTGATTTTGATAATAATTTGCTCATTGTCCTTTTCTATGGGATCAGTGAGAACTTTCTTGTCCCTCAACACATACACTTGCTCTACTGATACCTTACTCTTTTGTTGGACCTGGTTAGCAAGTTTAACCAAAACCGGCTTAATCTGTCCTGCCTTGCTGGAGCTCGATTGGCCGTAGCTCAATCGGCTCTAGGGATACACCGTTGCTCATTGTGAACTAAAGCAACAGGCTTCCTCCATCGGTGAGGATTTTGACGTATTAATAGGTAAGGAATCAACACTCCATCTTTACATGTGAGCTGCAATTTTTGTTTGCAGCTAGCTTGACCGATTTGGTAAATCGGTCTTATTGATTTTTTCTGTCCACCAACATTAAAATCAGTTTGGCCGACTTTTAAAGTCGGCCTAATCGATCCTCTTTGAACAATAGTGTTAGTGGTTGATTTTCTGCTTGTCCACGGGAGTTTGTGCTTGCCCCCTGAGCCCAAAACATTTGATAGTGATTTTAAGGCTCTCCTGATTATATTTGGACTTTTCTAGCACCACCTCACAATCTGAAACCCTTCTTAGATTCTCTAGGCTCTCCAATTATTTTTTTCCAATAGTGGAATCGGCTTGCTCCGACCGTATCAAGATGGCTGGATTATTGATCTCTAGTGTTTCAGCCATGGAAAGTGTCTTTTTGCAAGGCAAAGGATGTGCATCTCCAGTCATGCGTAGCTTGCATGTCCAATTTTGCCTCTTTTGATTTCCAAAACCTGATTAATAAATTTCTATGAATCGGTTTGGAAGGCATTACATGAAGCCTGGAGCCATGCTTGATGACTTTGGAGAGTCAGACAACACCGTAATATGGGGCAATGAAGCATGCAGGTGCTGCTTGTCCTACCATCGGTTAGAGAGGTACGAACCGAATTCGGCGTGTATGTAGCAGCAAGGAAGAATAGTACTAACCCCTCCTGAATTGGTCCTATCGGTTTCAGGCGCCGAAGAGACCTAATTTGGGTTTCTTCCTGAAAATAATCTTGCCATATTGATTCATATAATAGTAAGATAGCCTCTTCCCAGGAGGTATAGTACTAGCCCCTCTTGAATTGGCCCTATCGGTTTCAGGTGCCGAAGAGGCCAATTTGGATTGACTCTTTGAAATCAACTTGCCATGCTAGGTCAAAATAATAGTAAAACGGCCTCTCATATTAAGGTTGATTAAAAGTCGGGCCCGATTCACTAGCATATCCAACATGAGGTAAAGTAGTAATAGGAGTACCAAAGATTCCTTTCTCTAACTTATCAAATGGAGAATTCATCTTAACCATAGTATAGAAAAAGGAGAATCTTTAGTAATCCCATCTACCTTCAGCTTAGCTATGGTTGTAGACCTGAAGAGGATCTCCTCACCCATTGGATTGGTGAACTCACCATTGTGACCATTGTTCCACATCTTGCTAAGATTGAGGAGATCAAGACTAGATGCTTTCGGCCTTTTGAGCCAGATTAAGCAACGACAATGATAAAACACAAGAATGATAGATTGGAATTGGCTAGGTCTGAAAGATCAGCTATAGAAGATAGCTAAACCAATCATTCCCCAACGGAGTCGCCAAAAAGTGTGTTGACGCTTAATTAGGTCACACACTCGATAAGGAGCTAGGCCGCTCAATGTATGGCCTAGCCGATTTTGGGATCGGCCAACGCCTAGGGGATGTCCACACTGGACCTTGTGCCTCCAGTGATGAGCGCGATACGCAAGACACGTCACCAGAGGAGCCTCCCCGGGAGCGCGATACGCAAGACACGCCGGCGAGGTCTCTTGATACCCGAAACCCCACACGCCCGAGAGGGACCCCGTCGAGGCGTGCGGCGGCTATGGGCTGCTCTAGCCGGCCTGACCGCTCTAGAGCATCGTCGTTGTCGATCCTCCAGCCATGCAGCACCGATGAAGAATGAGGAGAAGAGGTAGATTGGGAAAAGAGGGTAAAAAGGTGTAGTAGATTGATTTGTTATGTTTTTTGTGTCGATTGGATAGATGGGAACACAATCGGCCATGTACCACTTATTTTATAAGGGGTAGTGGTGGTCTTATCCCATAGGAAAACCATTATGGTACTATTATCATGTTGTCTAGTCCGCCTCTGCCAACCCTTGCTTGCCTAGTGTGACACTAGGCAAACTGTTTGCCTAGTGTTTCTGGGCCTTTGCCTAGTGCCTACGGCACTAGGCAAATCGCGCGATTCCAGTAGTGTTTATGAAGTTTTCCTTAGATTGGGCTAAAATTGTCATGGGCCTATTTAAATTGGCTTAGGCCCAATTTAAGTGTCAACAATAATTAATAATTTACCATGAATTTAATGAGCAACTTACCTATTTATCTAGCTAATAGCTACTCCATCCGTCCTGTAATATAGCGCATTATAGCATTTAAAATTTGTCTTCAAATATAATAAATTCTAGAGGACAAAAACCAATTTTACATTAAATACTTTCCATTTATCAACCAATCACCATTAATCACGTTGTTGATAGCATCTGACTAGGAAAAAAATGATGGTACATGAGTTTTTTATGTTTTCTCATAATTTGTCTTAAAATTCCTAAAATGCACTGTATTAGGGAGTAGATTCTAGCAACAGCGAGAACAAAAAGCTTCCTTGCATTGGTGAGTTGGTTGGGTTTTGTCCATGCATGCACACAAAGTCGCTGTTGTTTGTTGCACACCCACATGCGGTCCCATCTGAGTATCTTTCGCTTGATCGACGATCGATAGAGAAAACTCGTCAACTAATCCGTGCGCTATGGATAACCACGGATGAATAAAAACTACGGTAATCATTGCATGCATGTCATTATTTAAGATGCATCTGGGTAATAATAATATATATGACTGCCAGGTATTGTCACTTTCGGTTAAAAGTTCAGCGTATATATGTGCAAGAAAGTAGGTCGTCACATGTATTTAGCACAAGCATCAAACTCGTTTAAAATTGAAAAGCATATAAAGCCGATTGGAACGACCCAAAAACACTGCTAGCAGATTGCGAAAAAAGCATCTCCAACAGTTTTTCTTAAGCCAACTCTCTGGATTGAACCATTCTAATAAAATCATTCTTTTTATATCTCTCAACCCTCCAACAATTTGTCTATGCCTTGTTTGGCACTTGGAAAGCTGGCTCCATTCTCTATCTTTGACAAGCAAGACACCAGGAAAACAGAATGAAAATATTTGGAGATTCTGTTGAAGAAATTGTTGGTGGTTTTTCCAACAAAATCTCTATTCGTATCAATAAAAACTCATCTTGGGCTGTGTTTAGTTTTCAAAAAGTTTCCCAAAAAATGCTACAGTAGCCATCACATCAAATCTTGCGATACGTACATGGAGCATTAAATGGAGACGAAAAAAAACTAATTGCACAGTTTGGTTGGAAATCACGAGACGAACGTTTTGAGCCTAATTAGTCCATGATTGAACACTAATTGCCAAATAAAAACAAAAGTGCTACAGTAGCCAAATTCTCAAATTTCCCGAACTAAACACAGCCTTGGTAGAGGAAGAGGATGATCGCAAAGAAAATGACGAGGAAGAAGAAATTATTGCTTGCATATGGTAGCTAGAAATAGATGAAATGTTCAATGTGAGCCGGGTACACTAATAGTTTGGTAACCATGGTGTCACAGGTCTCTTTCGGCCCAGCAATTCAGCGACACGTACGGCAAAGTGCCGGTCCACAGCACAGCAGACCTGTACCCCACTGCACACACAAAAGCTTGCCCACCGAGATTTGCTAATATTCTCCTCCTGTTTTTAAACAGAAATTTAAAATACTAAAAATGAAACGAAAAAGAAAGGAAAAGGAATTAAAGAGCAGGAAACTGAAAAGGTGTCGTACCTGACGCCGTACACCCACTTGTACCCTCCACCCACCCCCCACCACTTGTACGCCGGCAACCCCACTGATCCGTGGGCCCAGGAACCTCGGGGACCCGCACGTCAGTGTCCCAGGAGCCACGCTATAAAATGGCGCCTCCTCCCCGCAGTTCGCATCACTCACCCCGTGTACGCAGAAGAAAACGCCTCCTCGCTCACCACACCATGAGGCAGCTGATCCGGCGGCTCTCCCGCGTCGGCGACTGCTCTCCACCGCCGCCTTCGTCGTCGTCATCTTCGGCGAGGAAGAAGCGCAGCAAGGCGCACGAGGGGGTGCCGGTGGGGCACGTGCCGGTGCACGTGGGCGGCGGCGCGGAGGGCGCGGAGGAGCGGTTCCTGGTGCGCACCGAGCTGCTGGGCGCGCCGGCGCTCGCGGACCTCCTCGGCCGCGCCGCGCAGGAGTACGGGTACCGCCACCAAGGCCCGCTGCGCATCCCCTGCCCCGTCGCCGTCTTCCGCCGCGCGCTCGCGTCCGTGTCCGTGGCCGGCGACGAGGAGGGCGAGTAGGATCCATCGGAGGAGGAACGCAGCTCTATCGGCACGGTAGCGCTTGGCCCGGGCCACCCTAGCGGGTTGCTGGGCTGGGCTCGTGGGCTTAGGCCCCAGTTTTGAGGCCTGGGCTTTTGTTGATTTTTTACCTTTTTTCTTGTTAATTAATTACCATATGGCTCCCTCCCTCCCTCCTCTTGGGTGTTGTTGGTGTTGCAACGAGCTAGTAGAGAGAGAGAGGTCGAGGCGAGGGATTTAGTATGAATTGCTCTTGTTTAGTTATTAGCTTCAATTTCCTTTGTTTAGTAATAATGGTACTATGGATATGTCGATCGAAGGATATTAAGATGACTACATATATACACGCTCATATATAAGTAGCGTGTTCAGTATTCACTCATTTGCAAACTCCATAGTTAGTTTGAGCATCCTAACTCTTCACATGGTTTGTTTAATATTTGCATATTTCTATGTTTCTGTTTGGAGCGTAGCAATAAAGTGACAAGCTAGTCCTTAAATAGCTAGGCCTCGAACTTAAGCCTGCCCACCAAGGTTTAACACACACACACCTTGACTTAACAGTTACTAACACGAATGCTCCTTTTTCTGAATTTATTTTAAAATATAACGGTGTTATATTTTATTGGCAAGAGAGATATTTCTCAATCTACCATCATATATACTCTTAAATTGACAAGATGTCGTCAACGAACACATACATCTTTATTGCCATCACTCGTACTAATAGGAAAAAGATAACTAGCTAGCTGATGTGATGTTGAGTCGGATCGCGTGTGTTTGGTTTTGGGATGATGTGGGATGGATTGGATCTGTTTCGGTTTTACGGGTTGGGTTGAATTCATTCTGTGTTTGGTTCGGAGGGTGGATCCTATCCACTCTAGTCTTATGTTTGGTTTGAAGAAAATATAGAGGTTGGTTGAGACTATAACAACTGGGCCAGCATGCTGGTTGGCAGCCTCTCACCCTTTCTTCTTCTAGGTTTAACACACACCTTGACTTAACAGTTACTAACACGAATGCTCGTATTTTTTTTTCTGAATTCATTTTAAAATATAACGGTGTTATATTCTATGGGCAAGCGGCGTTCCTCAATCTACCATCGTACACTTTTAAACTGACAAGATGTCGTCAACACAGACATCTTTATTGCCATCAGTCGTACCAATAGGAAAAAGTTAACTAGCTAGCTGATGTTGAGTTAGATAGCGTGCGTTTCGTTTTGGGACGACGTGGGTTGGACTTGCGGGTTGGGTTGAATTCATTCTGTGTTTGGTTCAGATCGAGGACGGATCCACTCTAGTCTTATGTTTGGTTAGAAGAAAATATAGCGGTGGGTTGTTGAGACTATGACAACTGGGCCCCATGCTGTCGCGCAGCCTCTCACCCTTTCTTCATAAACCTTGTCACGTCTTGCTCGAACGTTCGGTCCTTGGTGCAGGATCGGCTACTCGCTCGCCCCTCCTTGCTACTCTTCGGAACTAGTTTTGATAGTCTTCAAACCAAACTGTTAGCAATCTAGGACCAACCCACTCCAATACAGTACAACATGCGCAATCCAAACCCATGCTTACTTATTCCCTTTACATGAAAAATGTCATTTTTGCTATGAATCTAAACAAACAACTTCCATCCAGATTTATAACAAAAACGATTTTTTTTAACCGGAGCAATAAGTACCTAACTAGCCACGCTACCGCGCGCTCATCAGCTCGCACACAACTAGCTACTGCCATTGCTGTGGCCATGATGATCGGACACTTGCGCTGCGAGCCGCCCCTGGCCGACAATCACATATAGGACAGGACACTGCTGCTACGTACTAACACATCCGTGTGTTGGATCGCTTTCATGATCAGCTCGTCCTTACAGCATGCAAGTCGATCGCATCCGCATATAACACAGTGGACAGCAACAGCTTAACTAACTATATATATATATATATATATATATATATGCTCCAGGTGAGTGTGTGACAGTACCCTTACGTACGCGCTTGTACATTTGTAAGTGCGTGTCCTTGCCGTACACGTGCACGTACGTACTGGCCAGCAGTGGAGTGCCTAATAATCGACAATGTACCTAGCTCTACCAACAAGGACAAGTAAGCAAGGTTTTTTTTATCGGCCGAAATTCACGAAAATTTTCGAAATTTCCTTTCTATCCACAGGGTCCGATAAAATTTGACATCGGCCAAATTTTTCCCTTCTTTCCTGCTTCCACACAGACAACCTAAATTCAGCCATGCGACAATCCCACACTATAATGTTTTATTCTTGTTTTTATCTGTGAACAAGTGATGTTTAATAGCTTAGGAATAGTTTCAAGTCAAATTCTATGGATTTTTTTTTTCAAAACAATTTGAATTTTTTTTGAATTTGGTCCGATATTTCCGATATATCTTGCTTATCCTATTTATCTATGACCTCCGATAATTTTTTATTTCCGATAATAAAAACTTTACAAGTAAGTGGCACGTCAGCTTTCATGCGTGTGGCCCTACGTGTCCGCGTGGCGGGCATGTGTGGCCCCAGTGGCAGTCGGTCCCTCGACGTCGGCTGTGATCGAGCACTGGCGTCAGACCTGTCCGCCGTACGCCAATTATTAGGGACCGTACGTGCTCACTAGCTCGTGACGACTGCCGCGACGTGCCATGAGTCCGCTTGCTTGTAATATGTACTTTTTAGTTTGTTTTTTAGTTAAAACAATGTTTTTTTTCAAAATAAATCAATCGGAACTATGTTTTAGCTTGTTTTTTCAGTAAAACGGGGGCAATATCGTCCCTATACGTCTAGCTAGCTCTAGGCAGCATCCCTCGTCGTACGATCGATATCAGCGTGCTATGCTACTTGCTGTGAGTAGTATACGAGGAGTACATATAAAGCTACTGTTTAACTAGTGACATGTCACGGCCCTAGCTATCTCATCGATCCTCAGCGAACGAATGACCCCCAAGAGCTAGCAACTCCAGAAAACTCTTTGTATCCTTATGTATTCATATAATGGTAATCTTTTTTTTTTAAACCCAATAGCTTCTTTAATTATGTTTTCAATTATTTTCGTCGTCTATTTTAGAATTCTCAGGAGCCGATAATAAAGAGTGGAGTTGGTCTTTAAAGTAGCTATTAGAGAGTGAAAAGATTAGAGAACGATTTTATTCAAATGATTCCTCAAATAATGATTTAGAAAACAAGTTTAAGAAACACACTTGAAGATGCTCCAGCTTGCTGGTGAAGGCATGTACCTAAGCATTAATTCACTTGAATCGCTACCTCCCAACTACCTATCCTATAGCACTTCGTTCTCCTAATACATAGGCTAGGCTACCATTTTTTGAAAAAAAGCACCCCGACACTGAATTACATATATGCATATACAACGCGCTCAGATCAGCGCCGGCTACACACCAGATGCAACTATCGCATCGAGGTTCCATGAAACCTTCGCGGAGCCGCTGTCGTCGTCCAAAAGGGCTGCCATGCGCGAGCACTTTCCGCAGCCGGAAACCGGCACTTTGCCGAGTGCCGGAATCTTTGCCGAGTGTATTTTATCGGACACTCGGCAAAAACAGTTTTGCAGAGTGTTTTTTTTTGGCACTCGGCAAAGATGGCTTTGCCGAGTGTTTTTTTCGGCACTCGGCAAAGATGTATTTTGCCGAGTGCCATTTTTCGGCGCTCGGCAAAATGCGTCTTTGCCGAGTGCCTTTTTTGTGGCACTCGGCAAAGATGTATTTTGCCGAGTGCTTTTTTTCTGGCACTCGGCAAAGATGTATTTTGCCAAGTGCCATTTTTTTGGCACTCGGCAAAATGCGTCTTTGCCGAGTGCCTTTTTTGGCACTCGGCAAAGAGGCATTTTGCCGTGTGCATTTTTTTGGCCTAGGCAAATTATTTTTTCAAAGCAATTTTTGAGGCCCTAAATGAATTCAAATGAAAAACTTTTCAACTACAAAGTTGTATAACTTCTCAAGATCTACAAAGTTTATTTTGGTCATTTCTTCATTTGACAAAGCGACAATAACGTTGTTCATAAAATCTACATCTCTCTCATCTCTCATATTAGTTTCATGAAAGTCGAACAGAGATATATAAGATTTGTGAATAATGTTACTACAACTATGTCGGATGATCAAATGACCAAAATAAACTTTGTAGATCTTGAGATGTTATGAAATTTTGTAGTTGGCAACATTTTGATTTGAAATCATCTTGTCATGCAAAAATGACGTTTGAATTTGAAAATTTTAAAATTTGAATTTTTCAAAAGACCTCGGATGGAAAAACTTCCTAAATGAAAATTGTAGATCCCCAAAAGTTATGAAACTATGTAGTTGACAACTTTTTGATTTGAAATCATCTTATCATGCAAAACTACGTTTGAATCTTTCAAATTTAAAATTCGAATTTTTCAAACGACCTCGGATGGAAAAACTTCCTAAATGAAAATTGTAGATCTCCAAAAGTTATGAAACTATGTAGTTGACAAATTTTTGATTTGAAATCATCTTATCATGCAAAACTACGTTTGAATCTCTCAAATTTGAAATTCGAATTTTTCAAACGACCTCGGATGGAAAAACTTCCTAAATGAAAATTGTAGATCTTGAAAAGTTATGAAACTTTGTAGTTGACCACTTTTTTATTTGAATTCGTTTAGAGCCTCAAACAAGCAATTTACTCTCGATTTAGTATAATATATGAGGATAGATAACGGAATCTAGACACAAGTGATAGTGTAGTGCAGTGGTAGAACAGCAGATACACGAGGGAGAGGGTGTAAATTCGAATCTCGCCAGCTGCATTAGCTGCGAATTTTGCTTAAAAAATACAGCGACTTCGATGGCCGATGGCGCCCTTCCCTGAAAAAAAAATTTGCTATTATTTTTGGGTTTTTTTCGCATTTTCATTTTGCCGAGCGTTTTTTTCGGCACTCGGCAAAGGCTTCACCGAGTCCTTTACCGATTAATTCTTTGCCAAGTGCCCTTTGCCAAATGTGGCACTTGGCAAAGCCTTTACCAAATGTATTTCGGGCTTTGCCGAGTGCGGGGGCACAGAGGAGACGCACAGCGCTGCAGCAGCACTGATCGGCTCCACGCTGTCGCACAACTACTCTCCAATGAGTAACAACAACATCCTCATCTGGAACGCCCGTGGCCTCAGTAACCGCGAGCGGCGTAGCGTCGTCAGAAACTTAGTCGCCCAAGAACGTATCTCAGTAGTGTGCTTACAAGAAACAAAAGTCGCTTCTGTATCTGGCACCTTCCAATCCGAGTCCCTGCCTCCAGCAGCGCTGCTCAGGCGGATCATCGATGAAGCGAATGCCTGGATGGGAGCCGGTTTTCAGGCCATGTCGATCTTCATGGCGCGAGCAGACTAAGGACTCCATAGCCTCTTTGTCGCAAGATTGTTTGCTGTATAATCCTCTCGTGTAATGCGGGCTCGCGTCTAGTACTGTGGCAACTCGCCATTCGGTCCTAGTCGCTTTGTAATTTCCAAAACCTTCTCCTTAATGAAACACGTGCTAAGCACGTTCTCGAAAATAAAAACAAACACTCTCTGTTATTCGCTTATACTAATACTTTGAGCGCATAATGTTACCAAAGTATGTGAAACACGACCCATTATAATCGTTAAATTTAGATATGTTACGATATTACTAATACAAAATTGATGTTGGGACAACCCAACGGGTTAACGGAGGCCCAAAATGTTAACACAGGCAGGCCATCCTAAGCTCTGCCGATCCAATTTGCAAGGAGGAGCCAAGGCCAGAGCCCGTCTCAGAAAGTTCATTCGTAGAGGTGACTTCCTTAATTAATAGAGAAATTTATAGAGGCACTTCTGAAAATGCCCCACTTCTGAAAGCGCACCATCTTAGGATCAAAACGGAGCATGGTGAGTGGAGCCGGCAGGCGAGCTCCGGCCCACAGGCCCGGCCACCGAAAGCAAACTCTGCCCTGGCCACTATGGGCATCGCGCGGGCGAGCTCTGCCCCCGCAACCGCGAACGTCGTGCAGGGGAGCTCCGCCTCGGAGCCGTAATATGTTTGCCCTGGGTTCCATCGGACTGAGCTGGGCAGGGGGCGGTGGACATCGCTGCCGGCTGGACGGGGGCGGCCCAAGCCATTTCGGAGAGGAGCCGTGCTACTCGGCAGGATGTAGCGACGACACCAGAGAAGTCTCACAGTGACAGGTCAAGTGCAGGTCGGACGCGCCTTGTTAAGGCACATGTTTAATGTCGAGCGTCCACTCTAATCCCTCTCGCGATTCACCTCCCCGTCGCTACGGATCGTCTGCAGAGGTGGTGGCGAGAGGAGAGGAGTCCTTTTGTCTGAGTTCAAGCAAAAAGATGGCTCGTGGGCGTGGTGCACCGTGCCCAGGCTCCATCCTTCTGTTCTAGGGTCCTAGCCAGGGGTTGCAGAGGAACTATGGTGGGCAAGCGTATAGTCTGGAGTTTAGGCGAGATGGTGGTTTCCATGGAAGGCACTTTGGCTCTGGGGTAGGAGGTTTTGGCGGCTTAGTAGAGGCAGGGGCAGTCATGGTGGTCACAGTTTCTCTGGAGGTGGGTGACTGGGTGGCATGGGTCACATTTGCCATCTAGCCGTGGAGGGCACCATGGAGGGCCAGCGACATTGGAGCCGGCGGTGCTAGGATCCGGTTCGCGAGGTGGGCACACTGGTGCGTTTTCTTGAGAGACTTTGGCTGGGGCCCCTAAGGAGCTTGAATGAGTGGTGGTAGATGTGATGACGGGGGATGCTAATGGAGTGGGACAGGAGGAAGGAGATGCTATGCGACCGGGGTATTAGATGTTCTAGGTCCACGAATAAAGGTCACTTGGCTGCTGGCTATACAGCGGATGTTTACTGTGTGTCATTTGTGACTCTCATGATCATGTAAACAACATAGGGCCAGTACTCAAGTTGCCAAGGCCCATCGCTCTCATGCAGTGGGGTACACAGTTCATGGCCAGGAGTTTTATCACATTCCTCATCTGCCATTGCCGCGGGCTAAGAAGGATTCAAAGATGGCGTTGATCTCAGTAGTCGGGGGTCTTTGAACAAGGAGCAGGTGATCTTGTAGCTGAAAAGATTTGTTCTGAAGGAGCATGGTTGTTGCCCACAGGATCACCGGCTCTGGTGAGTGAACTACTCACCGGTCTTGCCGAGCACCTGCTAGTAATGCCAAGCACCCGCTAGCCGAGCCGACCATGAACAAGCGTTGTCCGTCCCCACGTGCTATGGCTAGAGCTTGAAGAAGAAGGGAGAACAGAGCATGCACACACAGTACAAGACACCAGCGTTGACTAAAGCCCTGTCTGGAAGATGACAAATTTGAACTCTCTTTACTGAGTTACCGTGGTAGTCTATTTATACAACTCTATCCATCTAGTCCCAGTATAGCTACCCTGCTATAACAGTGACTAGATAACATACAGGGCTGACTCTGCGTCGGCCTCTGCATGTGCCTACAATGCTGCAGATGAGTCGTGCGGCGCCAGCACCTACAGCGGCTACAATATCACAGTAGGGGGCCTTTCGGCGCCGCCTTTCCTTACTGTGTTCACACAAGGTAGCAGTAGATTATCTAACAATCTTACCCTAATCCTATTGCTAACCCTTATACCCCATCCATGCCGATCATCTCATTTAGCTCCGTGAGTCGAAGACGCCCGAGCGGCTTAGTGAGGACGTCCGCGAGTTGTCGACCAGTTTCGATGAACTCGATGACGATCTGCCCTCCATCGACACAGTCCCTTAGGAAGTGGAACTTCACGTCGATGTGTTTACTCCGGTCGTGCAGAACCGGATTCTTCGCGAGGGCGATGACAGGCTGGTTGTCCACCATCAGTGCTGGTGGGTGAGCTTCCACGCCGGTCAGCTCGCCCAGCAGCCAGCGTAGCCACACAACTTGGCACGCCGCTGTGGCCGCCGCTACGTACTCTGCCTCGCACGTAGATAGCGCCACCACCTTCTGTTTCAGCGACAACCATGAAATCGGGGCCGACCCGAGGAAGAAGAGCACGCCAGAGGTGCTCCGTCGTCCATCGATGTCCCCTGCCATGTCTGCATCACTGAACACAGTGAGCTACAGCCTACTCCCGCGGGTCTTGGGAAAGATGATCCCCTGATCCACCGTCCATTTGACGTAGCGCAGTAGCCGCTTTATCGTGGCCCAGTGATCCTCTTTGGGATCCTCCATGAAGTGACTGACGTAGCCCACGGCGAACGCAATGTCCAGCCTTGTGTGGACTAGGTAGCGTAGACCGCCGACGATGCTCCGGTAGAGTGTTGCATCCACCTTCGCCACGGTGCTGGCCTTCGTCAGCTTCAGCCGCTCCTCCATCGGAGTCACGCATGGCTTGCACTCAGCCATGCCGCTCTGCTCCAATAGCTTGGAGGCATACGCGCTCTGACCGAGCATGAGTTCCTCCTTCCCCTGTGTCACCTCGATGCCGAGGTAGTAGGAGAGTGCGCCGAGATCACTTATTCAAAAACAAGCGGCCATGTGACGCTTGAAGCTATTGATGTCCTCCGTGCGCGTGCCGGTGACGATTAAGTCATCCACAAACATGCCGACGACAAGCTTCTCCTTCCCCCATCGCCACGTGTAGAGTGCGTGCTCGGTTGCGCACCGCTGAAACCCAAGCTCGCCCAGCGTGGCGTCAAACTTGGCGTTCCATGCTCGGCGGGCCTCCCGCAGCCCGTAGAGCGCCTTGTGCAGTCGGAGCACCTTGTGCTCCTCTCCCTTGATGGTGAAACCTGGAGGTTGCCTGACGAAGACCATCTCTGCCAGCTCGCCATTGAGGAAGGCTGATTTAACGTCCAAGTGATGGACACGCCAGTCCTTTGCTGCTGCCAAAGCAAGTAGCAAACGAACTGACTCCATGCGCGCTACTGGTGCAAAGACCTCCTCGAAGTCTATGCCCCCGCGCTGAACAAAGCCTCGGGCGACGAGGCGCGCCTTGTGCTTGACAATGGTGCCGAACTCGTCTCGCTTGACCTTGTACACCCACTTTAGGCTGATCGGACGACATCTTGGAGGTGGATCGATGAGCTGCCAAGTCTCATTTTCCTCGATCGCCTTCATCTCCTCCAGCATTGCTCGTCGCCAGTTTCCATCCTACTCGGCCAGCGTGAATGTGGGTGGTTCCTCTGCACTGATGAGCAACAGCTCTACGTCATTGAGCAGCCGATCAGTCAGTCCTGAGGGTCCTATGCCGTCGATGATGTCATCCAGCCTACGGAACCGCACCTCCTCACCTTCGTGGAAGGCATCCACGAACTCAGTGATGTCACTTGGAGGTGAGGCGAACTCGATCACCGTCGATGGAGTTCCCTGTTCCGCTAGAGTGCTCGGTATAGTACCTGAAGTGCTCGGCACCACAGGTTCAGTGCTCGGCACTTCTTCTGGACTTCTCGTCATAACTCCTGTAGTGTTCGGGCACACTGTAGGAGTGCCTAGCCTCAGTCTTGGAGTGGTCGGCACCACTTCAAGACGTCTTGGCTCTACCACGGGAGTGCTCGGCACCCGTCCTAGAGTGGTCACCATCACTGCAGTTACTCCCGGCACCACTCCTGGCATGCTCGGCATCCCTCCAGGAGTGCTCGGCACTCCTCCTGGAGTACTCGACATCCCTCCCGAAGTGCTCGGCACTACCCTAGGAGTGCTCGGTTCTACCGCTGGAGTGCTCGGCACCTCTTCCCCTACGTCTCCACCACCGTGGATGACCAGGTGCTCGACGACGAAGGTGCTGGTGAAGCTGCCAGCTTCCTCTGTGCTTGGACTGCTCCAGTACCAAGCCGCCTCCTCGTTGAACACGATGTCACGTGAGACAAGCACCTTGTCTCCGCGTGGGTCGTAGAGCGGGTATGCCTTGGTACCCTTCGCGTAGCCCAGGAACACCATTGGTGTGCTCCTGTCCTCCAGCTTGGTGAGGTTTAGCTTTGTCTTCCTGACGTGGCCGATGCAGCCAAATGTCTAGAGGAAGGACACGCTCGGCTTGCGCCCATACCAAGATTCAAACGATGTCTTGCCCGTCAGGGCCTTGGTCAGAGAGCGGTTGAGGATGAACACCGCCGTGGTCACCGCCTCTCCCCAGAACCTTACTGGCATGCCTTTGGCCTTCATCATGGATCGGGCCATGCCAACCACCGTCTGGTTCCGCCTCTCCACCACGCCATTCTGTTGTGGCGAGTACGGCGTGGTGTGGTGTTGCCCCACACCCTGATCCGTGCAGTACGTAGCGAACTCCACCGAAGTGAATTCGCCATTGCGATCAGTCCTCAGCACACAGAGCTTCTTGCTGCTCTCGGCCTCCGCGCGCACCTTGAACTTCTTGATCGCCGCCGCCGCTTCGTCCTTGCTTGTCATGAGTTGTAGCCACATGTAGCGACTACAATCATCCACGAGCAGGAGGAAGTACCGCCGACCACCGTTTGTAGCAGGCGTGATCGGCCTGCAGAGGTCGCCATGGATGAGCTCGAGAGCGTCCTTCGCGCGAAACTTGGACGCCTTTGGGAATGGTAGCCTCCTCTGCTTCCCGGCTAGGCAGCTGTCATGCAGCTCGCCTCCGTGCTTGATGTGGGGTAGCCCTCGGACCATCTTTTCAAGCTGACCAAGCACGTCGAAGCTGAGATGTCCAAACCGGGCATGCCATGTCCACGGTTCCTCAGAGTGCCTTGACGCCAGGCACACCGGCTGCTCTACCTTCAGGTCGAGTAGGTACAACCGGTTAAGGGACCTCCTCACCTTGGCGAGAAGTCGCTGCTCCTAGTCCCTGATCCTAAGGACTCTGTTCTTGATCAGTACCTCGCTACCGTGCTCATCTAGCTGACCAATGCTGATGATGCTGGAATGAAGCTGCGGGATGTAGTATACATTCGTTAGCGCACGGTGCTCCCCATTCTAGCACTTGAAGATGATGGTGTCGCGCCCTTGGATAGCCACCCTTGAGCCGTCACCAAACTTCACCGTACCGGTAACATCGTCGTTGAGCTCGAAGAAGGATGCCTTGGAGCCTATCATGTGGTTACTGGCACCAGAGTCCAGATACCACCACTGCTCCTGGTCGGTGCCCACACGTCCGAGATGGACTTGGGCACATGGTTCATCGAGGTTGATGGTCTTTAGGGCCTTCCCAGGTCCTTCCACCGTTTTCGCCTCTTCCCTCTCCTCGGCCTCGACGTCGTGCAGTGCATAGAACATCGCCATCAGGATAGTGGCCTTATCCTCATCATCAGCTCGCGCTAGATGAGCTTCAGCCTTCTTCTCCTGCTTGCGATTTGGGCATTCCCGTGCCCAATGGCCCATCTTCCCACAGCGCTGATAGGCGTTGGTGTCGACCAGCTTCTTCTCCGAAGAAGCCTTGCCACGACACTTGCCATCACCACCGCGGCTAGAGGAGGCTGCCTTCCCGGAGTTCCTCCGAGCAGCCCACTCCTCTTCCGTCAGCAGGAGTTTCCCGTTGTTCTTCGTTGCTGTCGTCTACTCCAAGCGCTCATCAACCGCCCACAGATGGCCTGTCACATCCTCAATGGTGAGGGTGGACAAGTCCAGCATCGTCTCCATGGAGAGAGCGATCTAGATGTACTTTGCCAGCACGAAGTGGAGGTACTTGGAGACCGCCTCCTCTTCATCGATGGTGATGCCGTGGCTCTTTAGCTTGCTGATGAGCGTCTATAGGCGGAGGGAGAAGTCCTCCACTGTTTCACCATCCTTGAACTTGAGGTTTGCGTACTCCTGCTTCAGAAGCTTGGCCATCGCCTTCTTTGCGCGGTCGAAACCGACGCGCATCGCCACAATAGCCTCCCACTCCTCCTTAGCCGAGCTCTTCGCCCCCAATGACTCCCTGTACTCTGCCGGTACAGCAGTGAGGATAGCCTCCAATGCTGACATGTTATCTTCCTCATTGTCGGTGCCCTTGTCACCAGCATTCCATCGCCATCAAGCTCTGAGCTTGATCTTCTTGGTCACCGACCACTCTCCATAGTTGGTGCGAGTCAGCGTCGGCCAACTGGTGCCGCTGACCTCCTGCACCGTGCGAACAACGACCTTCGGTCGTGGCTGGGCAGCCACAGCAGTGCCACTGCTGTCGTCCATCTCTGAACCGCCCGTCATCGCCAGCCGTTAGTCCGGCGACGGCGCTTGTACGGCTCTGATACCACTAATTGCCCACAGGATCACCGGCTCAGGTGAGTGAAGCACTCATCGGTCTTGCCGAGCACCCGCTAGTGTTGCCGAGCACCCACTAGCCGTGCCGACTACGAACAAGCGTTGTCCGTCCCCGCGCGCTATGGCTAGAGCTTGAAGAAGAAGGGAGAACAGAGCATGCACACACAGTACAAGATACCAGCGTTGGCCGAAGGCCTGTCTGGAAGATGGCAAATCTAAACTCTCTTTACTGAGTTGCCGTGGTAGTCTATTTATACAACTCTATCCATCTAGTCCCAGTACAACTGTCCTGCTGTAACAGTGACTAGATAACATACAGGGCTGACTCTGCGTCGGTCTCTGCATGTGCCTACAGTGCTGCACGTGAGCCGTGCGACGCCTGCACCTGCAGCGGCTACAGTGTCACAGCAGGGGGCCTTTCGGCGCCGTCTTCCCTTACTATGTTCACACAAGGTAGCAGTAGATTATCTAACAATGGTGAGGGGAAGTTTGTTGCACAGTTCCCCTCAATGTTGAAACTCCAGCGGTCAATGGCGTATGGTAGGGCTGATGTGAAGGAGTAGGGATCGAGCAGCTAACGGTATTAGGCTGCAATTTGAAGAGTGGCATGAAAAAATGGAGGGCTTTTTGCTCCCGAAAGTGTGGGTAAGGATTTTAGGCATCTGCAGAGAACCTTTGAGAGACTTCCTCACCCTCTAGGCAGTTGGTTCGATGCTTGGTTCAACTCAAACTCTGGACATGGAAGCTACCTGTGTGTGTGTGCGTGTGCGTGTGCGTGTGCGTGTGAACATGTCCATGAATGTGTGTGTGTGACACATGTCAATGGACACTATAACTTGCAAGCATCCACAGCAACACAAAAAGTTAAACTGCAACAACACATAAACCTTATCACTTCGACAACACGTTCTTGTCGGTTGTCATCCCAAAATTTCAGTTTCATTTGACCATGACTAGCAATCTGGCACCCAGCAGCAGCAGCTACGGTATAGCACACACACGTCTTCATAGCGGCATTGAAGTAGCAGCTGATCAAAAGCCTACCTGATCCTGACGAACCCAAACCAACGAACTAATAAAACAACACGAACACGACAGCTACCGAGCTATGGGGACCAAGTTCTGCAATCCTTGTAGAAGCATGACCTATAGTTTTGTATCATTCTACAACCAACCACCCAAAAGATTATCCTGGGCTAGCGGAATGTGGGTTTGGGCAAAGCTGCGGGTGCAGGCGGCAGGCTCTTAGGCTCCGGCGGTTCAGACGACAACTGCACCACTTGAGTCTGATCTCCATTGTAGATGACTAGCTGCATGTTGTTCTCCAGGTTGTCATCCGCGCGCCAGTCGAGTTGCCAAGGAGATGGGTTGCACTGAACCAAGAAACAAAACATGGGACCAGATGAGAATAACGAGCATGCCTTCAATTGATGTCGAAATACTAGCCCGTGTTAGAAACCATATGTTTGGAGTGAGGACAAAAATTGTATATACGGTTTGGGCGTGGACATAAATATATGTTGCAGGCACAACCGTAAAATGAACAACCAATTGCATATACCATATGCATGCAATTGAACACAAATATAATGTGCAGAATCTATGACACATCAACCAATTGTCGATTAACTTCGGACCAGAATTCGGGTGCCTACTAGAAAATACAACCATCTAGATAGTTACTACTATCCACTTGGAAGTTGTCAATCTAACCATATAGCAAGAGGCACATCCAAAAGATGCCGGGAGAAGCTGTATTTCAGGTGTTTGAATTCTCAGGCAACAATCTTAGACAACCAACTAGTACAATTAAAAGGACAACTCAAATGATACAATTCACATTTTTTCTATAGTCAAACAATGACAAAATTAGATGTTGCCTAAAGAACAACAACAAAATCAGGAACCTCAAATATAGAAGTGAAAAAGAAAAACTAAAAAACATTAATTAAATGTAGGATGTTCAATTTGTGTAATATACATTACCTTCTTCCGGTGGGAGAAGCTTAGTTGACCCTGTTGGTATAACACCACTTTGTCTTGTCTAGGAACGCTTGGTAACATTGTCCTTTCATAGTGGTGCAGGTGACTTGAATGAAAAATGAGATAACTTCACACCTTGTGCACCATATTCTGGATGCTCCTCAAGGTACCTATCCAAGTAGGGAGTTCAGAGAATTAGAGGAAAACTTAGATCAGACACAAGGTAACGACACAAAATACTAAAATGGAAAAGTTAAAAATAAATATATTACTTAGCCAAAAATTTGGGAATAACTTTTTAGTCAACAATTTTGGGAATAACTTTAATTTAGTAGATAGCCGTTAATTGCAGTTATTCACAACTACATGCATGTAAAATTGAACTTGAGCAACAATATGCTTTAAGTAAAAAGATTGAAGCAAGTGTTGACCGAAGGAACTTGACATACTTTGGGGACCAATAGTACCTGAATGCATGAATACAATGTTATGCACACTACAATATTTATCCAAGATGACAGTGCTAGAACACCAAGCAGCATGATAATAATATCAATATGGGTGATTGACTACAGTAAACAACACTAGCGCTGGTCCGCACGAAGCTCGTGCCGCCGCACAGGACCTGGACGAGGTCCACAGCACCTGCATGCCCATGGTCGCCACCTGGCCACGCGCCTCCGCTGCACCTAGGGCCGCGCCGTGCCGTGCAAGTTCGCCCGTCGCTTAGGCCAGAGTGACACCATGGTGCCGGAGGCGTCTGGTCCAGCAGCGGCATCAAGAAGCAGGCTCTCGAGGAGCGTGGCGACTTCAGCGCGTCGGCCAGCGGCGCAAGGGGCGAGCCGGGACAACGAGAAGATCTCCACGGTGAGGAACCAGCGGAAGCGCGCCAGTGGTCGCCATGGGTGTTGGGACCGGCGATCACTGCCGGAGCCAAGATCCTACCGGCGCACTGCGGAGCTCAGCGCGCGATCACCGCGAACACGATGTTCAGACGGGAGAGAACACACGCGAGAGAGAAGAGAGTTTCACTGCAACTGGCGCAACTTTTTTTTGATGCATTTGCTTGTATTAAACATGGGCTCGATTCGACATCCCCGCCACAACTTGCAGCTGCACGGTGCGCCATCATTTGCGGACGCCTGTGCAACATGCACAGCATGCACGCCGTGGCGGAGTCAGCCCCACCTGGACGCGATCATGACGCAGTGGCGTGCAGTCTCCGCCCCTGCCCACGATTCTACGCAAATTACAAACGTGTTCAGAACATAATTGAACTACCTAATGCACCAAATATGCTGATACAAACTGTCACGATTACAAGAGGCTAAATCATCAATTCACCCCCTTAATCGTGACACGCATTGCCGACGCCCAAATGTTGACGCATCTCGACGAATTTGATCCTCCCAAGTGGCTTGGTCAGGATGTCTGCAAGCTGTCTGTCAATGCTAATGTGCTCAACTTCTGCAATGCCATCACCAATACATTCTCTGATGTAATGATACCGTGTATCAATGTGTTTGCTTCTCTCGTGATACACTGGATTCTTGCTCAATTCCAGAGCTGATTTGCTGTCCATTAGAAGCCTGAATTTCTGCACACCTCTTCCTGTCAGGTCTGCAATGAGCCTGCTTAGCCAAACCCCTTGGCATGTTGCTGAAGCTGCTGCAATATATTCAGCCTCACAGCTAGACAGTGACACCACCCTTTGCTTCTGTGAAGTCCATGTCACCACATTGCCATTCAGGAAAAACACAACTCCAGATCTACTCTTTCTCTTCTCAAGGTCACCAGCATGATCACTGTCAGAATATCCCAACAGTTTCAGGTCTGAAGAGGATCTACTCACAAATCTGCACCCATATTCAGAAGTACCTGCTACATATCTGACAATCCTCTTTATAGCAGCCCAATGTTCAGTAGTAGGAGACTCCATGAACCTGCTGACCATGCCTACTGAGAAGGCAATGTCTGGCCTGGTGTTCACTAGATATCTCAAGCTACCAACTATGCTTCTGAATTTGGTCACATCTTTTGCAAGATCAGGCCTCCCAGGTAACAGCTTATTGTTTTGTTCCATTGGAGTATCAACTAGATTACAGCCTGTCATGCCACACTGTTCAACAATTTTTGTTGCATATGCTCTCTGGCATATAGTAATCTCTCTAGGTTTCTGCTTCACTTCCATTCCCAGATAGTAGCTCAACAAGCCCAAGTCACTCATACTGAATGTTCTGCTCATCTGCTACTTGAACTCAAGGATCTTCTTGTTATGTGGCCCACAGATGATGAGATCATCAACATACACACCCAACAGTAACAGTGTGTCACCACTGCCCCTCGTGTAGGCTGCATGTTCCTCTTCACTTCTACAGAACCCCAATTTGGCAAGCTCATCATCTAACTTAGCATTCCAGGCCCTGGGTGCTTGTTTCAGTCCATAAAGGGTTTTTTTAGTTTCAACACCTTTTCCTAGATGCCTTGGATTGAGAAAACCTTGAGGCTGGTGAACATATACTTCCTCTTGTAAATCACCATTCAAGAAAGCAGATTTCACATCCATGTGATGCACTTCCCACTTTCCATGAGCAGCTAGTGCTAGAATCAGCCCGATAGTTTCTAACCTAGCAACAGGAGCAAATACCTCCTCATAATCCACCCCATGCCTCTGAGCATAACCTTTTGCAACAAGTCTTGCCTTGTGCTTGACAATGTTATTCTCTGAATCCCTTTTCACCTTATAAACCCACTTCAAACCTATTGCTTTGTGACCTTTTGGAAGGTCTGCATAATACCAGGTATTGTTTTCCTGTATTGACTACAGCTCACTATTCATCGCTTCTCTCCAACGTTCTTCTTCTAGTGCTTCATCTATTCCCATTGATTCATCAGCTGTCAGCATACACACACCACTATATTCATAATCAAGAACTTCATCAGTAGAGTCAAGATGATCATTCAGAGTTCTGAATCTCAGTGGTCCTCCATCAGTGTTTTTAGAATGTTGACTTGGTGGAGTTGCCCACACCACAACAGGTGCCTGGCCGGAGCCTGGACTGTTTGAGGGACTAGGTGTTGCTTCATTAGGACCCACAACAACCCCTTGATCATTGGAATATTCCCCCTCTTCTTCTACTACAGGAATTTCTACGGTTTGCTCTATTATCGGTTCTGCTACAGTACTCTGATAATGCACAATGAATGTTTCAGTCTCTTCCACTGAACTAACTGAGCTGCTGGCTGCACTGGTCCAATCCTAGGCTAGATGTTCTTCAAAAATCACATCCCTACTGACCACTAGACGACCAGTAGATGGATCATAAAGCCTGTATCCTTTTGTGCCTGATTCATAGCCAATGAAAACCATTTTTGATGATCTGTCTACCAGCTTACTCAGACCAGGACCATTGTGCTTTACATGAGCCACACAACCAAAAGTTCTTAGATGACTAACATTTGGTTTCTTCTTGTGCCAAGCTTCAAAAGGGGTTTTTCCAGATAGGCTCTTTGTAGGTGACCTATTAAGAACATAAACAACAGTCAAAACTGCTTCACCCCAAAATTTTGCTGGAACCTTCATTGCCTTCAGCATACACCTTGACATCTCCACCACTGTTTGGTTTCGACACTCCACTACCCCATTCTGCTGGGGAGAGTAAGGAGTAGTAGTGTAGTGTTTGATTCCTTGTTCATTGCAGAAAATTAAGAACAAATGAGATGTAAACTCCCCCCCCCTTTATCTGTTCTTAGGACCTTTAGCTTAGTTTTAGACTCAACTTCAGCTCTAGTTTTGACTTTCTTGAAGTAATCTAAAGCCTGGTCCTTTGATTTCAACATCTCCACCCACATATATCTGCTGTAATCATCAACTACTAACAGAAAATATGAGCAACCACCTGGGGTTATTGGAGTGATGTGACCACACAAGTCTGCATGAACTAATTCTAGTCCCTTTTTTGCTGTAAAATTTGAAGCATGTGGAAAAGGAATTTTGTGTTGTTTCCTAAGGACACACCCATCACATACTTGCTCTACTCGGTTTACAGTTGGCATTCCATCTACCATCCTTTTACAACTTAGATCTCTTAGAGCTCTAAAATTTAAGTGGCCAAATCTTGCATGCCAACGCCAAGCTACATCATCAGACTTTGCTAACAGACACACTGGAGGAACTAATCCAAACTTGACTATGTACAATCTATTAGCTGTTCTTGGAGCATAAATTAACAGAGTACGTTCTTGATCAAACACACATACTTTACCATCTCCCAGAGTGACCTTGAACCCTTTTTCTTCTAACTGACCCAAACTGACAATGTTGCTCTTGAGTTTAGGGATGTAGTAGACGTCAGTTAGTACCTTATGTTGTTGATGACAACCTTGCATCACCACTGATCTAGCTCCATGGATTTCAACGCATGAGCCATTGCCAAAGTGCATGGTGCCACGCACTCCTTCATCTAGTTGAGTCAGCGCCGTGCGTGTCCCCATCATGTGATTGCTGGTGCCAGTGTCCAGCACCCACACGCCTTCAGGAACGTCAACAGGGATCATGTTCTCTGCCAGGTGCATGATCTGGGTTGGCCTACGCACGACATCGACGTCGCACGTTGCCAGCATCAATGCCGACTGCTCCGCGCCACCCACCACCACATTTGCCTCTGGCTGCCACGCCTCCTTCTTCTCCTTCTTGGGACGCTTGCAATCTTGCGCCCAGTGCCCGTATATGCCACAATTACGGTAGCGCCCCTTCCGCCTTGGCATGCCCTAGGAGGTCAGTTTGACTGCTCCTGAGGCGCCGCCATTTGAGCGCGCCACCGCCTTCCCCTTCAAGTGGCTAGCACTGGCACCGCCGCCTCCCTCCTTCGAGCTGGCATGGAAACGGTGCTTGTGTTTCTCAAGCCAGTCCACTTCCATGAGTATTGTCGATGATCTGCTCGACCTTATCGTCGAGTCAGTCCTCCGCCGCCTGCAGACGCCCCACTAGCTCATCCACTGTCATCTTCTTCACATTGCAAAACATCTTGATGGAGACGACCACTTGATTGAAACGGGAAGGTACCACACGAAAGAATTTCTTGACCACGTGAGCATCATCCACCATCTCACCAAGCGTCTTGTGGTTGGCGACGAGGTTGGTGATCCGCATACCAAAGTCGTCGATTGTCTCGCCCTCCTTGAACCCGATGATCTCGAATTCTTTCAGCAGCCTTTGGGTGTTGACCTCCTTCACTCGATCAACGCTGAGACGCATGGTCTGCACCGCCTCCCACGCCTCCTTCACCGTCTTTCGGCCGCCGAGCGACTGCCACATGTCCTTCAGCACCGAACGCAGGAGCGTGCTCATGGCTTGGCGATCTTGCGACCGCTTGATGTTGGTGCCTGGATCGATCACGTGCCAGATCTCCATCGCCTCGAGGTTGCACTACATCAACATCGCCCACTCGGTGTAGCTTGACCAATCCAGCATCGGCCACACCAGCGAGCTCTCACGGACACCGGACATGGTGCTCGCCGACGCGCCATCGCCCATCTTCTTCTCTGGCTTCCTCCTCGGATATGGCTTGAACTTCTTCAACGCAGGTGATCTCAGTGGGCTTATGGAACCGCTATAGAACATGAACTAGCTCTGATACCATATTGTTGGGACCGGCAATCACCGTCAGAGCCAGGATCCTACCGACGCACTACGGAGCTCAGCGCACGATCACTGCGAACACGACGTTCAAACTGGAGAGAACACACGCGAGAGAGAAGAGAGTTTCACTGCAACTGGCGTAGCTTTTTTCTGATGCTTTTGCTTGTATTAAACACGGGCTCGATCCGACATCCCCGACACGACTTGCAGCTGCACAGTGCGCCGTCATTTCCGGACGCCCGTGCGACATGCACGGCATGCACGCTGTGGCGGAGTCAGCCCCCCTAGATGCGGTCATGACGCAGTGTCGTGCAGTCTCCGCCCCTGCCCACGATTGTACGTGAATTACAAACGTGTTCAGAACATAATTGAACTACCTAATGCACCTAACATGCTGATACAAACTGTCATGATTACAAGAGGCTAAGTCAATAATGGGATGCCCAGCTGGACAAGATATGTACCTGTACCCGAGCCTCTTCCCGGCCAGCAACCACGGCCTGCCCACCAGCGCGGACTCATGCAGCGTGAAGGACTTCTTCCGCTGCGTGCTCGAACACCAGCGCTCAGCGTGTGCCGCGTGCCCAGGCACAAGAACAGGAGCACGCCAGGTCCCAGATCCGGCTGTGGCATGAGGGAGCTGTAGCCACATGTTCAGCTGCTCCTTGAGCTTGTGGATGCGCTGGTTGAGGAAGCCCTCCATGTCCATCATCTTTTTGCACTGGTCCAGCTCCGGCATGACCTTGAAGCAGGCCAGCACTTGGGCCACCTTGGGCACGTCTGGCCACACCACTAGCTGCGACTCCCCCTCGTCATACACCACCACGCAGGCGCCCACATCACACAACATCGCCAGGGCCTAGGGTCGTGCCACCCTCGTACGCCCACAGCAAGCCACGTCCGCCGGCCCCTGTGGCGCCGGATTCGGGGCGACGTCGCCAGTTCCAGCCCCACAGGACTTGGACCCAGTGTTTCTTACTAGCTGCGACAAATTCCAAGCTACTAGAAAATACAAACACATAGATAGCTACTACTATCCACTTGGAAGGTGTCAGTCTAACCATGCAGCAATAGGCCCATCCCAAACATGTCAGGAGTTACTATATTTAAGGTGTCTGAATTCTCAGGCAATAATCTTAGACAACCAAGTAGAACAATTAAAAGGACAATTCACATGATATAATTCACATTTTTTTGATAGTCAAACAACGACAAAATTAGATACTGCATGAAGAACACCAACAAAATCAGACACCTGAAATATAGAAGTGAAAAGGAAAACTAGAAAACGTTAAATGTAGAATGTTCAATTTTTGTAAGAGTGAAATCCACTGGCATGGGGGCCCTAAACTTGTCCCGCGCTCTCAAGTAGGTCCATGAACTCTGAAAACCTAAAATTTGGGCCCCTGAACTTGACTAATGTATCAGTGGAGGTCCAAACCGGGAATGGGAAGGCGGTTTTGCCAACGTGGACTACCAACGTGGCTGCTGGGCCCATGTGGTAGTAGCCTGTGGGCTGCCAAATATTCCAAGAGGCCCCCGTCACAAGCCCGTATTCATTTGTCGCCCCTGCATCCTCCCAGTCGGAGGGGGCGTGGTCTTGCGAGCCATGTCGCATGTGAGGCCGACACTGGCGAGCAGCGAGGCGGACATCGACATGCATGCCTAGGCGTCGTCGGAGAGGGACAAGGCGGCATGGTGGGTAGAGGTAGGTGGCGCAAGTGGAGGAAGGCGCATCTGGATCCCGAAGCATGGCTCCTAGTTTCCACAAGGAGGGAGAACCTCCGCTGGAGTACGATGAGTCTCTCTGTGATTTAATCTCTTGCGGGCTGAGTGTTGTAGGGAGGAAGAACCTCCTCTGCAGGACGTAGATGACTACTTCTTGTGTAATGTTTGTGCAATCTTTGAATAGTTAGGGTTTGGATTTAGTTGAGTTGTCCAATTTGGCTACTATTGGGGTAAAATTGTGATTTCTAGGGTTTGGATGCATGTTGTTAGCGTAGATTTTGTTTGCAGTGTGAAATTGTTCAATCATGTTTGCTGTTTGTGTAATGTAGGTCCTGGTTTCAACAAATTTTCACTAGAAGTACATCATGGAGGTTCTTTTCTGCGGTCATGGTGCTAACAGAACTTATGCAAACGGTAAAGTGACATGGTATGACAACTTGGAAGTAGAGTTCTGGTGCTATGTGTGGATAGAGGACCTGGTCTTGCAGCTAGATTATGGCCTGACTAACAATGTGAGTGTGTACTGGTTACTGCCTCGGAAAGAATTAAGTGATGGCCTTAGGATCCTTTCGTCTGATGAAGAGTGTATGGTAATAACACAAGTTGCAGATAGGGTGAAGAACTTTGTGCTTTATTTTGACCACTACAAGTACACAGGGATTACTGACTGGGATGATGTGTTGAACCCAAATTCTGAGTTAGATGGTGAACCCAAGGTTGTCAGTCCTGTGAAGCAGTCTCAGAGACAAAGTACTAGAGTTCTATAGTAACATAGAGGTTGCAAGCCATGGTAGTGCTGCTATAGACATGTCTGATGGTGACAGTGAAGATTCAAATTACATTGACAGTGACTACGACTTAGAAGATGGTGATGATGACTTGTTTGCGGACAATGTAGATGAAGAAGTCATAGATGGGGGTGCAGGAAGGGGAAAGATGAGCAAGGGCAAAGAGGCATCAACAGGCCCATCTGTTCCCACCCAAACAGAAGACAATACTGATGAAGACTTTGATTTTGATGGTGAGTCAGATAGTGAAAGGGAAATGAAGCTGAAATTCAGATCTTTCAACCCTGATGACCTGGTGAACCCAACTTTCAGAGTTGGCATGGTGTTCTCCACTGTGGAACTGCTGAGAAAAGCAATCACTAAGTACAGCTTGAAGCACAGAGTTGATATTAAGATGCCAAGAAATGACAAGACATGGGTTAAAGCTCATTGTGTTGCAGGGTGCCCCTGGGGTTTGTATGCTTCATTGGATAGCAGAGCTAATGCATTCATGGTGAAGACTTATGTGGCAGATCACAATTGCAGGAAGGAGTGGTATCTGAAGAGATGCACATCCAAGTGGTTGTCAGAGAAATACATTGAGTCATTCAGAGCAGATGGGAAGATGTCACTTGGTAGTTTTTCTAGAATTGTGCAGAAGGAATGGAACTTGACACCATCAAGGAGCAAACTGTCTAGGGCTAGGAGGATGGCTGTGGACAAGATATATGGAGATGAGATAGAGTAGTTTAACTTGCTGTGGGATTTTGGAAATGAAATAAGGAGGTCTAACCCTGGGAGTACCTTTTATTTTGGTTTGAATGAAGGTCATTTCAGCCACATGTACTTCTCACTTGATGGCTGCAAGAGGGGCTTTCTTAGTGGCTGCAGGCCATTGATTTGCCTTGATGGATGTCACATAAAGACCAAGTTTGGTGGACAGTTGTTAACTGCTATTGGTGTAGACCCAAACAACTGCATATTCTCAATAGCAATGGCATATGTGGAGGTGGAGGCAAAGGATACATGGATTTGGTTCCTAAAGACACTAAAAGAAGACCTTGGCATTGACAACACCTATCCTTGGACAATAATGACAGACAAATAGAAGGTATACTCTCTCACATTAATTTGTTCAACTCAATGTTCTAATTTGGTGAGCTTTATGCAATATAACATGTGCCCTTTGGTGAATTTCAGGGGCTCATACCTGCTGTTCAAGAGATTTTTCTAGATTCAGAGCACAGATTCTGTGTGAGACACTTGTACTCCAACTTTCAGGTACATTTCAAAGGTGAGAATCTGAAGAACCAACTTTGGGCATGTGCTAGATTAACTTCTATTGTTGAGTGGAATAGAAATATGGATAAAATGAAAAAGTTAGATAAGGATGCTTTCAAATGGTTAGAGCAGATGGCCCCCAACACTTGGGTTAAAGCCGTTTTTAGTGAGTTTCCCAAATGTGATATCTTGCTGAACAATTCATGTGAAGTGTTCAACAAGTATGTACTAGAAGCTAGAGAACTACCCATACTCAGCATGATTACAAAGATGAAGGAGCAGCTGATGACTAGGATCTATAACAAGCAGAAGGATGTGATGGAGAAGTGGTCAGGACCTGTGTGTCCCAAAATTAGGAAGAAAATCCTGAGAAACTCTGAGTGGGCTAACCTTTTGCTATGTGTCACCTGCCGGTAGAGGGATCTTCGAAGTGAAAGAGAGGGAGTACCAGTATACAGTTGACATAAATGCCAAGACTTGTGACTACAGAAGGTGGAACTTGACTGGCATTCCTTGCAGTCATGCCATCTCTTGTTTGAGGCATGAAAGAATAGTTGCTGAAGATGTCATTCCATCTTGTTACAGTACTATAACTTATAGTACTGTATATGGATTCAATATAATTCCATGTGCTAACAAGTCTAACTGGGAGAAGATGAATGGTCCAAATGTGAAGCCTCCTGTTTATGAGAAGAAGATAGGTAGACCCCCAAAGTCGAGGAGAAAGCAACCACATGAAGTCCAGGGCAAAAATGGTCCAACAATGTCAAGACATGGAGTGGTCATACATTGCAGCTGGTGCCATGAGCCACACCACAATTTGAAAGGTTGTTGAATGAAGAAACTAGGCATCAAGCCCAAACAACCAATCAGAAGGCAGCCCCCACCAGTGGACACAGACCATGATGTAGAGTTCACACAAGAGCTAGTCCAACCCCCAACTGAACCGGTGCAAATTGAAGAACCTATGTTGTCACAAATGTTGTCGGAGGTAAAGAATAGAGTCTATCTTACCAGACTGGGACTATGATATGTGCTAAAAATGATCAACCATCTTATATGCAAGTGACAAATCAAACCCAGCTGTCACAAGACCAACAGCATTTGTTGATAACAATCGGCCAACAGCTAGGTCAACTGTCCTGACTACATCAACCAAATAAGGACGAGCTGCTACTGCTAAGAAGCGCAAGAACGCAGTCAAGAAGAAGGCCGATGCTTCTGCTCCTAAGAAGCCTGGCAAGAAGAAAAAAATCTACAGACTGAAAGCAATGGCAATCATGCTTTGGTTAGCTAGTCTTTTGTGAATGAAACATAGGTTTCACTTTCGGATATAGCTTTTGATGTATAGCTTTTGCTGCTAAGATGGCACAGAAACACAGGTGCAGGGGTGCTGCAGCCTGATGTGCTTACTCTGTAAGGGCCCCAACTGATTACTTGTAGGCTGCAACATAGTCTATTCTGTCTGGTCTGTAATGTAAGGTTGCACCAAACTTGATGGATGCTTACTTGTAGGCTGTAAAATTGCACCAAACTCTATAAGAGTGGTAGCCTGATGGTTTAGCTGCATATTGTGTCCATTTTAGTCAATATTATTGCATCTTATCTACTGTGTACAATCTACTCAGAAACTCCATTAGACACGATGAGGTGAAACATATCCATTGCAAGTGGTCTGATGGCATACATAAGATGGAATACATTTCCTGGCATACATCTAATGGCATACATCAATTCACCTGAACAGTACTACAAACAGTAGGCAAATGAGAGCTACAAGTCCACATCCACACACAAACAGCAAAACCTTCAACAAGTGTTCTATTTCCTTAGCTGCAACCACTAACAGCAACAGCAAGCTCTTGACTGAACTTGCACCCTCTTCCTCCTTGGGCAGCAGCTCCCCTTGAACTTCATCTTCATGTTCCTGTGCTTCTGCTTCCTTCAGCCTCCGCAGCAACTCCAAATAGTCTTCCTCCCAATTGAAAAAGGGACAACCAGATCCATCTCTCTAAGCAAAATAACAAAACCAAATCAATGCACCAAACAAATGAAACTAGAGATCTGCTAAAACTAACTAACCTTGTGGTAAGGGCACACGAAAAAATGCGATTTGGATTGGTTAGAGTAGTAGACAGCCGCTCCACCACCTCAGCCCGTTCACACTCATTGCGCCAAATGAGTGGGATTTCGGGTCTCCTCCTTGTGGGCTGCATCCTGGTGGAGCTTGAGCTTCCACGCCCAGCCATGGCATCCGGAGCAGAATGGGGAAAAGGAAGGAGAGTGAAGAACATAGGTGAGAGGCAGTGGCAGATGTGGGACGCGGGATAAGGGGGGGCTAAAACAACAGAGATGTTGATTTGCACGAAGATTTAATGGTGAAATCAAGTTTTTGCTACAGTAATTAGCATTGAAATCAAGAAATTAGGGGGGGCTGGAGCCCCCCCAGCCCCCCCTTTGGATCCGCCACTGGTGAGAGGGAGAGGGGACAGGGGGTTAAATGCAACCTGTCCAAGAAATGGCGGGAAATTTCCCTCCAGAAATGACCAGCAGCCACGTTGGCAGTCTAGGTTGCGAAACAGCCTTCCCATTCCCGGTTTGGACCTCCACTGATACATTAATCAAGTTCAGGGGCCCGAATTTCAGGTTTTCAGAGTTCATTTACCTACTTGAGAATGCAGGACAAGTTTAGGGACCCCTAGTGGATTTCACTCTTTATGTAATATACATTACCTTCCTCCGGTGGGAGAAGCATAGTTGACCCTGTTGGTGTAACACCACTTTGGTTTGCGTTGCGCCTTGTGCAGCTGCTCCTTGAGCTTGTCGATGCACATGTTGAGGAAGCCCTCCATGTCCATCATCTTCTTGCACTGGTCCAGCTCCGACATGGCCTTGAAGCGGGCTAGGACCTGGGCAGCCTTCGGCACGTCTGGCTAGACCTCCGGCTACAAGTCCCCCTCATCGTACACCACCACGCAGGCGTCCACGTAGCACAATGTCGCCAGCGCCCAGGGCCACGCCGCAACCGTACGCCCACAAACACGCCGCGCCCGCCGGCCCCGCGACACCGGATTCGGGGAGGTAGCCGGATCCGGGCCCGGAGGACTTGCACCCAGTGTTTCATACTCGTCGCCGGCCATCCTGGCTGCGACAAATTCCAATCTACTAGAAAATACAGACACATAGATAGCTACTACTATCCACTTGGAAAATGTCAGTCTAACCATGCAGCAATAGGCACATCCCAAACATGTCAGGAGTTGCTATATTTAAGGTGTCTAAATTCTCAGGCAACAATCTTAGACAACCAACTAGAGCAATTAACATGACAACTCACATGATATAATTCACATTTTTTCTATAGTCAAACAGTGACAAAATTAGATTTGCATAAAGAACACCAACAAAATCAGGCACCTGAAATATAGAAGTCAAAAGGAAAACTAGAAAACATTAAATGTGGAATGTTCAATTTATGTAATATACATTACCTTCCTCCGGCGGGAGAAGCTTAGTTGACCATGTTGGTGTAACACCACTTTGGTTTGCGCTGCGCCTTGTGCAGCTGCTCCTTGAGCATGTCGATGCGCTTGTTGAGGAAGCCCTCCATGGCAACCATCTTCTTGCACTGGTCCAGCTCCGGCATGGCCTTCAAGCGGGCCAGGACCTAGGCAGCCTTGGGCACATCTGACCAGACCTCCGGCTACGAGTCCTCCTCATCGTACACCACCATGCAGGCGTCCACGCCGCACAACGTCGCCAGCGCCCAGGGCCGCGCCACAACCGTACGCCCGCAACACGCCACCCCCACTGGCCCCGCGGTGACGGATTCGGGGTGAGGTAGTTGGATCCAGGCCCGGAGGACTTGGACCCGGCGTTTTTTTATAGCCACCGGCCATCCTGTCTGCGACAAATTCCGAGCTACTAGAAAATACAAACATCTAGATTGGTACTACTATCCACTTGGAAGATGTCATTCTAACCATGCCAAACCTGTCTAGAGTTGCTATATTTCAGGTGTCCGAATTCTCAGGCAACAAACTTAGAAAAGAAACTAGTACAATTAAAAGAACAACTCACATGATATAATCCACATTTTTTTCTATAGTCAGACAATGACAAAATTAGATGTTGCATAAAGAACAACAACAAAATCAGGCACCTGAAATATATATGTGAAAAGGAAAACTAGAAAACATTAAATGTAGGATGTTCAATTTATGTAATATACACTACCTTCTTCCAGCGGGGGTATAGTACGTGTACCCATTGATATCATAAGTATTCCAAGATGTAACTTGTCTCGATGGCCCCTCTGCCAACCTACTGATGGTAATAGAGTCTATGGTTTCTCCAGGCGGTATGTTTTGGTCCTTCAACCATATAGTTAGTCGTTGCTTGTGCTGTTTCATGACCCAATCATCCGAACGGCCATTTCTCTCCGTCATAATGATAGCCAAGTGTTCATCAATATACGGTTGCATCAGTTGTGTACTCTGCAAGACACTGTAATGCGCCCGACTCACCTCTTTGTAATCATGGTCGATGAACACTTTTCTACCACTGGTGCCCTTCCCAGCCAGCCTACCCTTGTGACGAGAATCGGGTTTACCAATCCCTTTCTGTACTTTTAGGTACTCTTGACAGCACTCGATGACTTCTTCAGTACTGTAACCCTCTATCATGGAGCCCTCTGGGTATGCTCGATTATGCACGTATCGACTTAAAACCGACATGAACCGCTCATAGGACCACATTTCATGCAAGTAGCAAGGGCCAAGCGCCTGTATCTGATGAACCATGTGAATTATGAGATGTGGCATTATATCAAAAAAAGCAGGAGGTAAACACATCTCCAGTTGATTTTGTGTCTCCACCACAAATTCATGTAGGTCACTCAGCTCTTCCTTGCCAATCGTCTTCTGTGAGATCTTCGAAAAGAAGTAGCACATGCGGGTGATGGCCATTTTCAAGAACTCTGGCTTTATAGCCCTGATTGCAATAGGTAGAAACACTGTCAGCATCACATGGCAATCGTGAGCCTTGCAGTGTGTTATTGACAAGTCCTTCATCGACACTAGCTTCTTCACATTTGCTGAAAACCCAGTCGGGACTTTGATCCCCCTCAGGAAAGTGCATATAGCTCTCTTCTCGTCTGGTGTTAGGTTGAAGCACGCCGCGGGCAGAGTGTATTTTCCATTAGCCTCAGGTACCGGGTGAAGCTGTGGCATCATGTTTAGCTGCACCATGTCTTTCCGTACTTTCAGACCATCCTTTGACTTGCCTGTGTCCATCAAGGTAGCAATGAGACTCTCAAAGACATTCTTCTGTACGTATATAGCATCAATGGCATGGGGGACCTCCAAGTCTGGCCAATAAGGCAGATACTGAAAGAAGATCGATTGTTTCTTGAAAGGTACGCCTTCAATAGGAGGTGTGCTTCTATCTCTGTTCGTCCCATCTGGATTCTTCTTTCCATAGACGACGCGTATATTTTTCACCATTCTGTACACATGTTCTCCGTTATGACGTCTCTCCGGAGGGGGTTCAATCTCCAGGGCGTTGTCATAAAATCTAAAGAACAATTTGCTGCGGTACTTGTGACTTGTCTTTAAGAAGCGTCGGTTCCTTAGGTAAACTATCTTCTTGGATGCATCCAGGTACACCCATGTAGTACCATCCAAGCAAACCAAGCATCCCGTCTTCCCTTTGATTTGTCCAGATAAAGCAAACAACGCGGGGTAATCATTGGTAGTAACAAATATTATTGCTCTACATATGAAGTCCTCCTTTCGGAACGCATCGTACATCTGCTCCCCATGCCTCCATAGTCTCTCCATTTCTTGCATCAAGGGCTCGAGGAACACGTCTATATCAATGCCTAGTTGTTTAGGGCCAGAAATAAGAATAGTGAGGAGAAGGTACTTTCTCTTCTGACACAACCATGTTGGGATGTTGTACATGGTCAAGATCACTGGACATGTGCTGTGGTTGCTCATCCTCTCATTGAAGGGATTCATTCCATCGGTGCTCAGGCCAAACCGTACATTCCTTGAGTCATCGCTGAATTCTTTGTGCTTCTCATCAAACCTTTGCCACTGACTACAATCAGCCGGGTGTGCAATCTTATCATCATCCACCTTGCGCTCATCATCCCACCATGTCATGAGTGCGGCTTCTTTAGGGTTTAGGAACATACGTCTCAAGCGGTCGGTCACTGGCAGGTACCACATTACCAGGGTAGGAATTCTTCTCTGCTTTGCATCGTTGCCTAATGGAGTGTCCTCTGGGGGCTGAGATTCTTGTACCACCTTTTTTGTACCCTTCTTATTCCTCTTTTTCCCCGTGGATGGTTCGTCCCCACCGTAAAGGTCATTGTTCTTGTACCGGCTGGCCCCACACCGGGGACATTTATCCAATGACTTGAAGGTTTCACCACGAAAAAGTATACAGTGGTTGGGGCATGCATGTATTTTTTCAACCCCCATTGTCAATGGACTTATGATCTTCTTCGCTTGGTATGTGTTGGCGGGAACTGAGTTTGGTTGTGGCAGCACCCATGACAGGAGATGCAATAGATCATTGAAACTACAGTCTGACCAGCCGTACTTAGCCTTCAGGATGAGCAGCTCAAGCACGAAACGTAGCAATGTCCAATGTGTCGGACAACCCTTTTCAACACCATACACAGTCTCCTTCGATGCTTTTGTCACTCTTTCCAAATTTTCTAGACCTTTTGGGCTATTTAGTAAAATCTCTGGTCCAAGGGTTCGAATCATGTCATCTAAATTATCTTCAACTCCGACACGTGCTCCACCATCATTATTGGCACCACCTTCGTCGTTACCATCCCAACCACCAGCATCACCACCTTGTTCATTGCCAAACTCGAAATTCATTTGTGCATCAAGCTCGGCTGAATATTGGGACAGGGATTCTATGGTTTCATCGTCGTATTCCTCCTCATCCTCGTCGTTAACAATAACCGTTTCACCATGATGAATCCACACTGTGTAGTCCTCAACAAATCCTCGTATAATCAAATGTGATCTGATGATAGTCACATCTGTCCATGCCATACGGTTCTTGCAATCTTTACAGGGGCAAATAATTGTATCCTTATTCTCTTTCAATGTCGTTGCATGCTTCGTTGCGGCTTCAATAAATTTATCCACCTCTTCACGGAAACCTGCCTTGAACCTTAATGAACCATACATCCAAGAGTTCCTGTACTCCATCTTTTACAACAACAACAAAATAAACATTAAAGGACTACTTATTCAGATATATATAAAAAATAATCAAAGTAATAATTATTTGAGAATAATTGTATATACCTTAGATATATATGAATATAAATCTAATATAATTACATGAAGCATACAAACACACCATGGTAGAGGAAAATTAATTAATGGCCCATTTATCCATAAATAATTAAAATACATATTTATTGATTACAATAAACAATTTCAAAGACAACAATTAGCAATAATTATACTTTACACAATATCTTTCGTACAAACCCTAGTCCAATTTTATCAAACATAAATTTACAAAAACAAAATTAATAAAAAAACCAAACCCTAGATCTAGATCACATGCACATGAAACATCCATAAAACTAACTAATGGTTCACTAAAATCAAGAAACATGGACCAAATAAGTGTATGATCTTGTTTCCCTCCCTAATTTACCCTAGTACATTTAAAAGTTGGGTCTAATTTGCTCATAAATAGCTCAAGCACCATAGAAGAGAGAGAAAAACAAAACTCTAATTATTCACTAATCAACCATTAAAACTTCAAAAAAAGTGTGGAATAACATTTTCTTACCTTCTACAACATCTCCACCAAAGGATTTGAGACCAAAACCTTCCCCCCTTAGTAGAGCAATTTTTGGGAGGTGCCCAAGCCCTCCCTAACTTTCTTTCACGGGTTGGAGTGAATGACCCGAGGAGGAAGAAGGTGCTGCTTCAGTTTTATATGGGGGTCATTTGTAGGGGCAGCTGGTGATTGAGCCGCCCCTACAAATAGAAGCTATAAATACGGGCCATTTTTAGGGGCGGCTCAATCACCAGCCGCCTCTACAAATACTATTTCTAGAGGCGGCTGGTGATTGAGCCGCCCCTAAAAATCATACTCCATTTATAGGGGCGGCTCGTATCACCAGCCGCCCCTGCTGTTCCATTTGTAGGGGCGGCTGGTGTCTGGGCACCCGAGCACGCCACTGTAGGGGCGGCTCCATCACCAGCCGCCCCTAAAAAAAATTGAACCGTTGCAACAAATCGTTTTCTACGTAGTGTGGATGGAGGCCTCCCGCTGGGTTCCTGCTGTACAGGACGCAGGGTGGGGACGGCGGCCGGAGCCGCGGCCGCCGTTACGCGACCTCGACTGGGTGGACTATTTCGGTTGTGTCGTCATCGCCGTCATCGTGTGCGTCACCGCCGTCCATTTCCGTGGCTTCTTGCTCGACGACGAGTACTCCGTCGTGAACGTCCTCTTGCTAATCCTGACCAGAATGCACATGCTCGTGATGAAGTTCTCTCCGGCGCCGTCCAGCAGGATCGCCCTCGCGCTGCTTCCCACCTGTCCGGCACTCGCCCTAAGCACGCCGCCGGTGTGCTACGGTATGCTTGCCCTGCGATCCGATCTATCCACTTCGTTCTCTACATCTCCCTCCTCTTCCTCCGATCTCACTCTAACTTGCATATCTCTGTGTGTTTTTCATGCTGCGAATGTTTGTGAAGGATCCGATCTGGATTGAAATTAGAGAAGATTATCACACCGTCAGCTGCAACTGGATGCTTTTACGCAGAACGAGATGATTTAATTAATTTGGCGCAAGATCTACTTTGCTTAAGCATGATGGCCTACTAGCCTACTATGCGTTACTTGCCCTATTGTTTTAATTTATAGTTTCTTGAATTCTTTGTTCCGATTTCGGATTGGCAATCCATGAAAATGTTTTGCATTTCTGCTTGAGTTTAGCTGTCTAATCGATTTACTAGGCAATAATATACATAAGTTATCGAGTGCACATCTCTTGACGATGTTTGCATAGTGTGAATGTTTTCTCCTCTACTGACGACCATGCTACATGTTCAGACTGGGAGAAACCAGCAGCTGCCATGGTGCTGCCAGGCAGTAGCGGCTTTGCAGATAGCAACTGGCGGAGCGATGAACAGGACAGTGATTACAAGGCCGCCAGGAAGTGCTTTGACAGTCTTGTACGTGATGCTGCCTGGACCTGCGATGAACAAGAGGATGATTACAAGTCCACCATGAAGTGCTTTGACAGTCTTGTCCGTGATGCTGCGAGGATCTGCTTTGTTTGGAGCTACGATGCTATTCCTCTGACTCGTCAATGTAACATCTATTTTTCACTCTCTTCATTCTCCAGTACAATAATCTTGGAATCAATACTTGATTCCAATAGACCTCTGGAGGCGATTTATATATATATATATCTGATTGTGCCTTGTTATTGCAGCTGATGATCCACCTCCGACATGAACGAAAAGGTCTTGACGGCTGCGCGGAGCAACTGATATCCAGACTTTGAGTACTGGATGAGCTCAGCCTAATAGCTTAAAGAAAGCTGTTAGCAACAGTAATATATAAATGTCCTATGTTTCTAAATCGGTTCAACAATGCAAGCAACCGAATTTTATCCTTGCTAGTAAGTGGTGGCATGTGCCAAGAAGTGAGGATCGATCGATGCCTCAAATCCTTTGCCTCCAGATGCAGTTTTTTTTCCTGTTAATTCGTTGCGCCATTGACTGTTTCTGTGTCCATGGCACTGATATCTTTTATTGCATAATGTTGTCTCTTTCATTTTATTATTCGGTTTTTCTGTTTTTCTGATCTTCTCTAAGTTTTCAGTTTGTGGAACATGGATTGCTTATGTCGATTGGGAGATCAAGATTATGAGAGCGATCTGTTTCTGTTCAGATAGCTATAGCTAGCTTATTGATTGTGTTAAGTTGTGTTGTGGCTGGTGTGGTGAGGCACAACGGCATGTTCAGGATGGGCAATGGAATAACAGCACCCCCCCAAAAGTTAGGAGGGGCGTCCTTAATAAATTTGTACTTAGCCGAAGTTAAATAGGAGTAGATAGTCTTAACCGATTAACTGATCTAACCCTTCCTCCTCTCTCATGTTTCCTTTCTCTGTCTGTTCAATCACAATAGATTATTGCAGCAAATAACTATCAATTTGCCATGAAAATTTACTATCCCTTCTCCTAGTTTTTTCTCCTATAATAATATCTAATACTCTACCTCATTTTTTTTATTGGAAAAAGTTTCAGCAATTCCCTATCCACTCTCCTCTATAAAATGTTTTTTTGTTTATGTAACCAGACTCTTGTTGTGCTACAACGCTTGTTTGATATATTTACACCATAAGATACTCAAGCCACTAGACTTAGGTTCTGTAACTAAAAACTTTGCATCAAGGTTGGGATATAGCAGGATTTATTTTTCTTGCTGAGGACAAACTTGATATGCAAATGGTTAAATCTTTAGTTAATTTGTTCTTAGTGTTTAAGGCATGTAATTGTTCTGTTTCTTCTATTTTTGAAAAGGAGATAGAGGGATTTTATTTTGTCTACTCCTAAAAATACAATGGATTGCAAATGATAACACTTGCAATTGATGTTTGTAGATGGTTAATTATATGATTATGTGATTGAACATTTAATCTCAAGAAATACTAGATGGATGATGTATTTGGGTAAACATTAAGACAACGTACTGTTTTGTGTTTCAACATTTGCTCTTGTATAGCATGAATAATTTCTATTGTAACTCTTAATTTTGTGTACGAATATATTAAATTATGTTGCCAGAATAATTAAAAATATTTCTGTTACTGGCACGTTTATGTATCGCCTAATGTTAGGTTTCGAACCAGGTCAACAAAAATTCGGATACAGCCCTGGGACAAGGTAGTTGTAGCAAAGGAGTGGTTTAATTATATATATCTTGTGGTCTTACTGACTTCAACAGTATGTTAGGTACACTACGGGATACTGTGTATTTACCGAGTGTGAGTAACACTCGGCAAATAGTGCTACACACTCGGCAAACGCTTTACCGAGTGCCACACTCGGTAAATTGGACTCGGCAAACAACGACTCGGTGAAGTTATTTTACCGAGTGTCTAATATCGGAACACTCGGAGAAGATAGTTACCGAGTGCTACAATGACACTCTGTAAACAATTATGACTTGACGGTCGTCAGCCTCCAAACTAACCGTTAACGGCGACGTTTACCAAGTGTCACTAGCAGCACTCGGTAAATAAATTAGCATTTCGTGATTAAAACAATTCCGCAAATAAATTTTTTGAATAATGTTTACAGAGTGTAGCTCCTAACACTCGGTAAAATAATAACCATTTTCGTGATTAAAACAATTCCGCAAATAGTCTTCAGGAATAATGTTTACCGAGTGTTCCCACTCGGTAAAAAGTAGTCAAATATTTCTGAGTGGGGAAGCGGCACTCGGTAAAAAATGCCCTCAGCAAAATTCACAGAATCAGAACCAATTTGGTTCTTTTCGTTGTTTTACCGAGTGCTACACTCGGTAAAACTGACAGGATCTCTGTTTTACCGAGTGCTACACTCGGTAAAATATGTCCACAGAATTTTTTTTGTTTGTTTCAGTGCATATCCAGTCACAATAAGCAACAAAATCACAGGAAATTATAATAACATGACAGATATGCAATATATATCACATATATGTCCACAAATGTCACATTCACTCACAATAACAAACATTTGTCAACAAGCACCATGCAAAGTCCACAAACACCATCAACATATGTCCAAAGTCCACAAAGTTCAACCAAGTCCACAGTTCAACATACAAAACTATCAAACAAGGTCGGATGGCCTGTCACATGGTCGGAGGCCTGCGGAGAAACGGAGTCAAGTCCAGGTCTTGATCACCCTGCATATCGTTGTTCGATCCAGCTGTAGAAGGTCCCTAGAATGAGATTGCACATGTGAGTTATCTGGATCAAAGCAAATTCTAAGGTCTAAGCTATGGTAGGTCAAACTAAGGTATAAGTCGAAGGTAGCTCTATATGACACGAAAGTGAAGAGTGCATCTAAGTGACTCACAGGAGTGCCGTCGCGCGGAGGTGGAGGCACCAACGGTATCATCGGCGGCGGCGGAGGCGGTGGAGGCTGGCCCATGCTCTGAGAAAAACGGGCCATGTACTCGTACCAGTCCTTGTGCGCCTGCTGGAAGGCCTCAAGCTGGGTCTGCACTCGCGCCCTCTCCTGTGCCAACTCGGCCTGGTGCGACAGCTCGAGGGCCTGAAGCTGGCTCTGTGAGGCCTGCTGTGACTCCTGTAGGGCTTCAATCTGGGCCTACAATTATTTATCACATAGTTAGAATGCAAATAAAGAACGAGTAGAAAATGAATGGACAACGAATGCAACAGAACTAACCTGGAGTGCTACCACCTGGGGCTGTGAGCGTGGGCGTATGGCCGGACTCGAACTCGAACTCGTGCTCTGGGCTCTAATCTGGGCGAGTGTCTGAGTGTTGGCCGTGTCTATGGTGCTGTTGCCCATATAGTACTGCCCGTGTGGCTTACCTGGTCCCAACCTCATGACGATGTCACCCTCGAGGTCAGCGGTGCTCGGATCAAATTCTGACCCATGGATCTCTCTCGCCATCGCCGTGTACTCGTTGAGGCGCCTGTGCACGCTCGGGTTGCTATATGCCTCGGACAGGTCCTCCGGGTTGTAGACGAGGTCGGGGTCCTTTGCCTTGCCCTTATGTGCCAAGGCATATGCCTTGAACGAGGCGCACTCCTGGCCGGGGTGGAACCGCGTCTGCAGGAAGAAGCACAACAATAAGATATTATGCATTCAGAAGTTAGCATAGCAACAACGAAATGAAATCCGCGTACATATCTGGCTGCATATTCCTTGAGGGTAGTGGGGCCTTGTTTGTGCGAGGAACCCTGCATCATCGCACGGCAATGTGAGCGTACGGCGTGATATTGCTTGTACTCCTCACTCAACCACTTGTCCACAATGGCCTCCCAGCAGTTGTCCATCCCCGCACACCAAGCAGGAGGCACCTGCACGTACATGAGCACATGACAAATCATAAATCAATTTCAGTGCAATTAATCGTAGACGATGTAATCTCATGTTTACCGTCAAGTATTGCTCCTTAGTCAGGGGCAGGTGCACTGTCTGCGCTCTGGTGACTCTGTGTCCTCTGCGGCCATGGTAAATTCTTCTGCACAGGAGCTTTGTCTCGTAGAAGAGGTCCTGCACTCGGTGAACACAGACTCTGTTCACCACGTCATCCGCGTCCTCCCTATGTACTCCCTCCGCCAAGGTGTAGTAATCTTACAAGCAAATACAATCAGCAATATACAATTAATGTGATGTTATTATCAGCATAGTGCGATGAACACGTACCCACAGCTCTTTCATCACCCGATCGGCCTTGCTGTTATAACACCTGCCAGCTCGATCAGTCTGATCGCTGGCGGCGTGCCAGTGGGACCACTTCATGGCGGGCTGCACAACACCATCGATCCTCACCATCCTGGGGTAGTTTGCCCTGCACAGAAGACCCAGGATCCTGTTTACTCGGCGAGAGTGACTCCCTGGGATCACAATTTCCCAATCCCTCCACAAAGTTATTGAGATTGAATATTAGTTTCTGTTATAACTTAAAAACCTGTGAAGTAGTGTTAACATGCAAAAATTACTTACTTAGTTCCGGAGGGTCGAATCACTGGCCGTCTCTGTATGGGTAAGTCTGGGAGGCGCGATGACCCTCGCAGCCAAACCGTAGGCACCCCATTTTCCTCTGCCAGCAAGTCGGCATCCTCCTCGCGCTCAGCCCGCTCGGCCTCATCCTCCCTCCGTGCCTCCTCCACCGCCTCCGCTATCTCCTCCCTGGTCTCCTCCTCCTCCTCATCCTCCTCTATGGCCGCTACGAACTCGTCGTCGTCGTCCTGTGGAGGAGGTGTCGGCTCTCGACGCCCTCGTCGTCGCCGTCCTCCTCCTCCACCCTAGGCTGGACCCCTCGCCACCAGCCAGTAAGGTCATAACCGACCTAATCTTCCTGATTCCACCGCCCACCATCAATCACCTACAACAAAAGGAATAAACTATCAGTACGCATATACAAAAGTAAATGTATCATACATGTATAAAAGAGATGCAAAATAAGTAAATGTATCATACATATATAAAAGAGATGCAAAATAAGTAAATGTATCATACATATATAAAATTGCCATAAGTACTACAGATCTTACATGTACTAGAAATAATCATCAAGATCATCGATAGGTGGGCCAAAAATCTCATCATCGCTATTGTCGACGTAATTATGATCGTCTCTCAAAGTCTCATCACTAGCGACACTGCCTGAATGGTGTTGCTCAAGTAATAACAAGTCCTTCGCGTTGTGAACCTCCTCTCCATCATTCCCGTCAACAATGACTGTATCATTGTCTACTTCCATTGCGAGATCTACATCTAAGACAATCTCAAAACTCCCTTCTAATCCTTCTTCTTGAAAGAACTCTCCGTCATATGTGTTTGCATCGATGTTATAATCATCATCGTTTGGGACGGGTACTTTACCATGCGGCGATACCTTGTACACAACATCATACGCCTTAAGACGGTCTTTGGTTTGGCACGGGTATGAGAGATAATAAACTTGCGTGGCCTGTTGGGACACAATGTACACGTCGTCTCCTAGCAAGACGGATGACTTTAGAACTTCGACTAACCCAAGCTCAGGGGTCTTTATCACTTCTTTGGGATCAAACCAATGGCATTTGAATATGACAGGACGAAGAGGTACACAACCAGGAAACTTGAGTTTGTATATTTCTTCAATTATTCCATAGTAGTCCAACCCATCTGTGCCTGGCGTGAAAACACCGGTATTTGTGGTTCTTCGATTTGGCCGACTCTGCTCGTGCCGAGTTGTGTGAAAGTGATATCCATTGACATCGTACACAGAGAATGACTTGACCCTAAATTCAAATCCATTGGCAACTTGCCTCAACTCGGCACTCATAGACACGTCAGTTTTGGCCTGCTAGTTCAAGTAGGATGATTCGTTATATATTTGTCGAGTTGAGAGTTAAGTACAAACAACCAATGAAATTGAACAGTACCTCCTCCTTGAACCAACAAATAAAAGTGGGATTTCGTTCTCCCGCGCCATGTCTTAGAAGGGTTTCAACTTCCGCTTCGGTGGGTTCCCTCCGTGATGGACGATGGTAGAGGAGAACAAATTTGCTGTAACGGCCGTTAACAAGAGGGTTGGATGGGTGCATGCGAAATATTGACAAGAAAAGAAACAAGTTTGTGTAAAACTTACGCAATGTACGAGCCAAACTCTTCAAGGTTCCGCAACACATACAGTTGGATAGAGCGCCACTCTTCTAGGCTCAACATCTTCAAGGTAGGTTCACTTGCACTTCCGAGTTGCCCTCGGAAAAGGCTGAGGGTCGACTGATTGTCGGCAGCATTGTAACGAGGGGGTGGATTATGCACGTTAGGAAGGTTGTCGGCATAGTATCTTGTTGTGAAGTATGACACCTCCTCCACAATGGATGCCTCTACACAGGAAGCTTCAATTTTGCATTTATTTTTGTATTTTGTTCTAAGAACCTTTAGGCATCGCTCAATTGGATAGCACCAACGGGCATGCACAGGGCCCCCCATTATTGCCTCATATGGTAGGTGCAAGAGCAAATGTTGCATCGGATTGAAGAAGCCAGGGGGAAAGATCTTCTCCAACTTGCAGAGCAACACCGGGGCCATTCTTTCCATTTCTTCAATCTCGGTCCGAGATATCTCCTTAGCACATAGCTTGCGGAAGAACATGCTCAACTCTGCCATCACTCGCTAGATGTGATCAGAGAAATAGCCATGAACCATCACCGGAAGAAGGCGTTCAATTCATATGTGGTAATCATGACTCTTGAGCCCTATGATTCGCATGGTACTTAAGTTCACACCCCTCCTCCAATTCGCTGCATACCCGTCAGGGGACATCAACGATTGGAACCATTGAAGAACTTCTTTCTTTTGGGCCCTCATTAGGACGAAGTCGGCCTTAGGCTTCTTCCATGACTTCCCGCGTAAGGGAGGCAACATGTTTAGCTTTGGTCTATCGCACAACATTGCTTGATCCAATCTAGCCTTGACATTGTCCTTTGACTTTTCCCAGTCCATGATTGTGTGAAGGACCGCCTCGGCGAAATTCTTTTCAGTGTGCATTACATCAATGTTATGTGGAAGAAGGAGGTCCTTAAAGTAAGGAAGCTTTCACAAGCACAACTTGTGTGTCCAGGCATGCTCTTTTCTGTATCCCACGAAGCCCCCCTTTTCATTGTCGACCACAAGACCATCTAACATCTCAAGAACCTAGGCACCTGTCATCATTTCCGGTGCAGAGTCTTCCACTGTGACACCTTTTCGAAAGTTTTTCTTGTCTCTCCTGAATGGGTGGTCAAGAGGGAGGAATTGTCGATGTTTGTCAAACGAAGAAAACTTGCCCCCCTTCTCCAACCGAAAGAACTCCACAGCTGACTTGCATATCGGGCATGGCATCTTCGTGTGAACACACCAGCCACAAAATAACCCATAAGCCAGGAAGTCATGCATGGAATAATGGTACCAAATATGCATTCTGAAGTTTGTCTTTGTGAATCGGTCGTATGTCACTACCCCTTCGTCCCATGCACGGACCAAATTGTCTATCAAAGGCTCCATGTACACACTCATATTAGCCCCCGGGTGTCCTGGAATTATAAGTGACAAGAAAATATTTTGCCGTTGAAAGGCGACGCCAGGTGGGAGGTTGAGAGGGATGATGAATACGGGCCAACATGTGTATGGTGAAGAACCCATTCCATAAGGATTGAATCCATCAGTTGCCAGTGCAATGCGTACATTACGAGCCTCGTCAGCTTTGTCGGTATGCTTCCGATCGAAACTTTTCCATGATTCACCATCGGACGGATGTATCATCTTGTCAGTGTATCGGCGTCCAGTTTTGTGCCACGTCATCTGTTTTGCGGATTCCTCGCTCATGAAAAGCCGTTGGATCCTCGGTATGAAAGGAAGGTACCTCAGGATCTTTGCACCGACTTTTGTTTGCGTCTTCCGACCATCACCAGATTCTAACTCAATGTACCTAGATGCCTTACACTTCGGACAGTACTTATCGTCAGCATGTTCTCCCCTGAATAAGATGCATCCGTTCGGACAAGCATGTATCTGCTCATACGACATCTTGAGTGCACGAAGGATTTTATTTGACTCATACGTGTTCTTTGGCAGAACGTGATCATCCGGAAGTAGGGTGCCAACTACTGTCAACAGTTGATCGAAGGATTCTCTACTCCAGCTAAACTGGGACTTCACAGCCATTAGACGTGCAATGGCATCCAGTTTAGAAACATTGGTGCGCCCGTGAAGGGGTTGTTGTGCCGCATCCAACATGGCATAAAACGCCTTTGCAGTTTGCTCTGGCTCCTGCTCTGCACTTCCTTCATCGAAAGCCATGTCATGGTCATTTAACATTTCTGCCACCCCGGCTTTAGAATCAAACTCCTCGATCCGTTGTCTCACGACCTCTTCTCTCGCACGATGGCGTTCACCATGCATGGTCCACCGGGTATAGTTCTCTACAAATCCATTGTTGACAAGATCTTTACTCATCTCCTCATACGTTTTCATTGCCTTGTTCTTACACTTCCTACAGGGACACCAGGCATGTCGCCGTCTGTTTGCAAATGTCTTCGTCATGAAATCATTGGCCTTCTCAATCCATTCATTTGTGTATTGACCCCTCTTCTGATAGCCCGTGTACATCCACTGATAGTCATCCATCCTAACATATAGACGATATTGCAGTTTAGAGCAATAGAGTAGTAGTGCTAGAGAAAAACCATATATGATAAAGAGACATTCATGTTCTTGGTCGATTCACATAGAAGATGTTTGCTAGATTGGATGATGAGATTTTACCTAAGGTTGAAAGGCCGCTATGTCACTTGTAGATGGAGGAATACATGGAACCAATTTTTTTGTAGCCACAACCATCACTAGCAAGATTTGTTCAAAAAGATTTGTACAGTATATATTATTTCTCTCCTTGCTTCACAACCATCAAGGCTATTGTTCAGGCATCACTATCAAAAAGATTTGTTCATATGGTCTCGTAGCCCATCATTTTTGTTCAAAAATATTTGTACAGTATATATTATTTCTCTCCTTGCTTCACAACCAGATAATGGTGGGGGTTCCTTTTCTCAAATTGTTTCCTTGACTTTCCAAGTTTTTTTTTTTTTTGCCTCCTGATCACCTATAATTTCCAAGCTTATAACAAGGTGTGGGTATATTGGTCACTGGGATTTTAGGTGAAAGGCCTTCCAAGTTTTCAAGTACCATATTGCAGACAGAGCTAACTTGTATATATCGGACACAAATACAAGCTCAAAGTATTGATTGCTGTATAACAAACAATTGTCTACAGATAAATAGAATGAGATGGTTCTTCCATAACACTTCTAGCAACTGGTATTGACAAGCAAGCTATGATCAGTCCGAAGCATCCTTTTTACAATATGGCAACTACTGTTCAGCAGCATATATTGGAATATTTATCCGAAAACTAGACATGTCATGCAATCCAGTTGGAAGCTTTTGTGGCTAACACAGCACAGGTTTCAGTTCCGAGCTTTCAGCCAAGCATTGTTGGTTAACTATCTGGAAGTTACATTTAGCTTATTACTTTAGCATTCAGCAAAAAACAACTAATGCAGGAAAGAACAGACAATAAATATACAGCAAGCACTCACTCGCTATTATAACCTGAAACCTATGACCTGAATACAAACCGACATTGGTAGCAGAGTCAGACTACAAAAACAGAGTTCATTGCAATTCTGGGAACACCATAGATAGCATTTCATACTGACTTGAATGCAAACCAGCATAGTCCGGGAAACTTAGAAAACTACATTAATTAGGATAACTGGCTACTGGCATATATGTAACCTAGTACATGATGTCTCAGCTTCCTTGCAGTATTAATTGGACAAAAAGTCTAAGAAGCAGGGGACAAAAGGAGTAACACGGCTACACTCATGCTCAAGAGTGCCGAGAGCGCACACCTCTTTACTGTCCATGTCATATGAGATGAGTCGCCAGTTCCAATATTGAACAATGAACACCAAATTTCTGTCTGGATGAATGGCAACTACGCTGTACTCAGTGCCGGATTCGCCAAGCTTCCCGAACAAATGCATATAGTCATAACTCGAAAAAAGGAAAATATGGTGACTTAGGGCATTTACCGGTGGCGGCGGCGGTGGAGGACCGCCCGGTGGCGGTGGTGGTGGAGGGGAGGAGGCGGCCGCGGCGGCGGCAGTCCCACGGTGGCGGCGGGTGGCCGCCCTCCCCCGGTGGCGGCGGCTGTGGGGGACCGCCCGGTGGCGGCGGTGGTGGAGGGGAGGAGGCAGCCGCGGCGGTGGGGAGGCGCCGGCGACAGCGGGGAGGCGCTGGGATGGCGTGGAGGGGAGGAGGCGGCCGCTGCTGCTGGGGCCCACCCCACCCCACCTCGCGGGAATGGGAGCGAAGGAGGGAGCACGGGGCGGCGTCGACGGAGGGGATCGTCGTCCGGTGCGCCGGTGCCGCTGTCTCTCTCTCCGTCTCTCCGGTGGCGGCGGCTGTGGGGGACCGCCCGGTGGCGGCGGTGGTGGAGGGGAGGAGGCGGACGCGGCGGTGTGTGTGTGTGTCTGTGCACGATTTGAGGGAGGAACGACTTAGTGTTGAATGCTTCTGTTTACCGAGTGCCTAGATGTACGGCACTCGGTAAACTCAAGCACCGCAGCCCAATAACATGTGGGCCTGGTACATGTTTACCGAGTGCCCAGATCTACGGCACTCAGTAAACAGAAGCATGGCAGCCCACTGTGCCAGACAGGTGGGCCGTGGCTAACCTTTACCGAGTGTTTGAGTTCACACTCGGTAAAAGTATCCATTATTTCATGCAAAACAAAAAAGAAAAAATGCCAATTTAATCCTAAAATTCACCAAACTTTCACATGAACTATTTCATGTCATCTATTTACTATCTAAAAAATTCCAAGTTCAAATCATAATGTTGAATTTCACTCTTAATAGAAATCCTACTCGTCAATGTGAATGTTTAACGTCTCTTTGGGAGATGTACCGGTTCAGCAGCAACGAATGTAAAAATACTTCCGAAACGTTATGAAAATTTTTCTATAACATAGATGTATGCTTCAATGTTAATTCTTCCAATCTCGTGATTTATCGAGTTCGATTTTAATTATTACAATTAAATTTACACGATATGTACCTAATTTTCATAAAGAATGAAAAGTTTGTGAAATATAGTAAATAAATCGAAATAAACACCATATTTTGGAATGGAGTACTAAATATCATATGTGGATAGAGGAAAAAGAATGAAGGAAAAACAAGAAATTTGGTTGAATTTTACCGAGTGCTGCGCCAATACACTCGGTAAAAGGTAGTGTTTACCGAGTGTTGTGCACTTACACTCGGTAAAACTTTATATTTGCCGAGTGTATGCTCATAACACTCGGTAAACATGTCATGCCGTGACGCCGTTTGGCCCACGGTTGCTATCCTAGGTGACGTGGCACCTCAATACCGAGTGGCTGTTTTTACCGAGTGTTCCCGTTCGGTAAACTTGGAGTTTTACCGAGTGTCTTAATTTACCGAGTGTGCTGACTCGGTAAAGCGGTCCACTACCGGGTGTTTATGTTTTCCGAGTGTTGGCACTCGGTAAATAATGTTTTCCGAGTGCCCCGACTTTTGACACTCGGTAATTGTCGGGGCACTCGGTAACTACACAGTCTCCGGTAGTGGTAGTTGATATCAAATATATTGACTTGCTGATTGTTTTGGTCTAAATAATTTCAAGCTTTTGAAAGACAGTACAGAATCTTAATCAGTGAAACTAGCACTAAGTCTGCTAAGCTGCCTGTGCTTGTTCGAGCTGTCAATTCAGTGCATTACTTAATGTTAAAAGATGATTACACACTACACTGCATACATATGTTGACCAGTTTCCTGCTTGATTAGGACTTCATGGTATTAAACCTTGACGGTCTTGACTCATGATCGAGTTTCTTTTTTTTTCATCAAAACAACTAGTTAATCAATGACGTACAGCACAAGACTAATCTGATATAGAATATTGTATGAACTTCTGACTTTTTCTTGACTGTGAGAGATTGTTAAATAAGAAGCCTTGAACAGTGTGTGATAAATTTAGATATAAATATTCCACCTGAGCAAGCACAAGACGAATATATTAGTCACAGTTATAACTTGTCGAGCCTGTCCTTTTCCATCCATATACATTTTCAAATGGATGTTACCAGCGTGGGTGTTAGTTTAGCTTTACTAATAATTAGAACTAACTTCTCAAGCAATGCTGGTACCGTCTTGGCTGCAGATCAAAATTGTTCATGGGACGTAGCAATGCACATACTCCTATGTACTTGCAGTAGCATGCCGATAATCGAATCAATTCCTCCATAAGATTACTTGGAGTTAGCTTGTTATCGCCTTTTTTATGTGGCTGCCTCAAGGGCCAAGGCACGTGGTATATCGAGAAGGAAAGCAATTTGTATATAACATGAAAGCCTAGTGCAGATGGACATATATGTCTCAGGAGAACTGAACAAATCTGAGTTTGGTTTGTGTCAGTTGCAGCGATATGTTGACCTAGTGCATTCATTATATATCTAGTATCTTCTTAAACATTTCACGATCAAAATGGAGGCAGACATCCTGATAGTCAGTGCAATATAGAAATATACTCTTTGACATCAAAACATAGTAGTAGATGGCCATCATGGGATCAAGGAAGCAAAGTGCCAAGTGCATCACCATCTCCACTGGTGGTGACACACAGAAGGTCCCAAAACGGTTTGTTCCTATGATCCTGGTCGATGGCGAAAATGTTGGACAGAGCCAAAAGATCTTGGTTCCAGTGCATATGCTAAGAGAGCTGTGCATGGCGGCACTGCTGGAGATGGCAACATCAGTTTGGGCATGGCCAGCGTGGCATTTTGAGGATTCCGTGCAATGCGATCCATGTTGATCATATTATAAACGAGTTGATGTTGAAAGCTAGCTGTTTCAAATCTTCACGTTTTCACCAACTTATATGAGATTTATTCATTAGCTCGGATCTATATATCTGCTCCTTATTTTCCCATATTGTCAATATAGTAGTTGTGTATAGTAGCGGTATTATAGTACTCCATAGCAGCGAAGTTTAGGCTAGCTAACACGGTATAGCTTACTTATGAATGAGAGGGTCGGGACCTTAGCTATCACCAAACTTGTATGTGGATTGAGGCTGAATCCTACCGGTGGCAAGTTGCTGAGGCAGCAACCAGCACATCCGTCCCTAGCAGCGCGCCAAAGGATGCACCCATGTTCTCGAAACCTTAAACCGTGCTGGTGAGGTAAAAAGCACAGGCACATGCGAAGCTATAATAAATTATTATAATTATTAATTTCCTCAAGATGATAGATTTAAGAAAACGGTAGGACGAATGAATAAAAGGGGCCGTTCGGATGGTTTGAAAACCAGCCGGTTTTCACTGTGCACGGATCGTTTTCACTGTTTACGCTCTCACAAATTCCTCCAGATTCATCCAGATTCCTTCAGATTCCTCCAAGCGAACTGGGCCAAAATGTGAAATTCATACTGACACGTACCCCTATCTGAAATAACCTACTGGATTCCTCCAGGTGACATGAGTGATTATTCATAAATATGGGTGTTGGCTGCATATGCTTTAGAAGATGAATATTGTCCTTAAAAATATACATAAAGACCTATGGGTAAGATACATAAACTTCATATACATTCACTCAAAAAAATAATTGACAAGTGGGTACGACTCATATTATTACTTTGATGCTTAAGGAAGGATAGTCTCCACCTGATCTAAATAATTCTGCATGTGTACTAATATTAATGTTATTGTTACTGTTGGCTGCATGTCCCAGTGCGACATAGCGTAGGTATATACTGCAATTGCACCAACTAATACCGTGCTTTTCTTTTCTAAATTTGAATATCCATAAACTCCGTTTGCCACCCACCCACTTTTTTCTATGCTTCTCTCTCGATATTTCCACGTGTGTACGAGTTGTAGTCATGCAAGCCGAAGGAAAAACCGGCAGGTTCTATAATGCCTCAACAAAATATGCCATTGAAGTCATATTGTCCTTAAGCAAGAACATGGTGATTCAGTTCACACCAATCCACTAAATAGAATTCTAGGTGCCCAATTTTTTGGGTGCAGGATAATAATGATACCACCATATCATCAAGGAAAAAGACTTTTCGACCCGGCCAGCCACCTAAACTTTTGTGGTCATCCGATTTACCTCAGCCATTTTCAAAACTGGTTTTTTTTTTACCTTCTCAACTTTTAAAATCGTTTGCTTTTTGCACCCTAGATGGTTTTGATGGTGGTTTTGCTGACATGACGTCATATCAAAGAGAGGTAAATCAGAGTAGTTTTAAATGTTCACGGAGGTAAATCGAACTAGAAATACTTTTTAAAAAATCCAAAATTCCTAAAAATCAATTTCAAAAGTTTATCCAAATATTTTTATATGGAAAATAATGCAAATAAAATCATTAAATTTTGTTTTCTCTTAGAAAATCCAAAGAATGTTTGATTTACCTTGAAAAATTAGGAAACTAGTTTCATTTTTTGCTAAAATCATGCTCTGTCCTATGATGCCTAGCTTACACACACTCTTTCTTTAATATATTTAATTGTTTTATAAACTATTTAATTTAATTAAGTTTTAATACAATGAATTATGGCATCTAGATTTCCCTGCCGCACCAGGAATACATAAGCTACACAGGATTGTCACCACCTGGTAGCTACCACAACAATCTGTGGGGTAGGCCGTAGACACAGGTAAGCTATAGCCCTAACACCATGTTTATGCTAAAAACTTACTATTCTAATCGCATCCTGACAAACTGATAAGAGCACTCTACAAGAGCAATGCACCCGTAAACAACAATGATATGAATCAATACTTAATCAATAAGAGATATTAGAGTTACCAAAGAAAATCTTGGATGTTACTTGAACAAGAGCTACGTTCGCCGATGTACAAATGGAAGAGGATGCCGACACCTTGGCTCCTCTCTAAGCTTTCCCTCTCTCTCTCTCCCCCTATTTTCTAAGACTAGAGTGACATGACTTTGCTTTGTATGTGGGCTTCTCCTTTTTTTCTATGGTGAAGAGTGGCACCATTAATGTGTATTTATAGGTCCATGGAGTAGAGGGGGCATTTGTAGGCAAGTGTAAGGTAGCAGGCTGACAGGTGGGATCGAGCGACCCCCTATACGTTCATCCTAGCCCATGTATTCATATATTTACAACTACACCAAAACTTTTGGAAATAATTAGAATTAAGTCCTATGACTATGGTGGATGTCAAATATTTCTCCAATTTCAGCATATAGTTGATGGTATGGAATGGTGAGTTAATCACCATCAACAGGGGTGTTGTAAGCAGGAGGCAGCGTCACCGAGCCAAACCGTGGCTAACGGGCGAGTAGCTACGAGAGCGGTGCATCTATGGTTTTGGTGGGGTGGTTTGTCGAGGGGACCTAGCTAGGCCTGAACTCGTGATACCACGTAGAAAAGTGTTGGGAGAATGACCACAATCCTGCGATGGGGTGCCTTTCATGTATATAGCCATGTACATGGGTACTACAACTGGTGGTACAAACAATTGAGTCAGGCTATATAATTATACTAATAGGATTGTTTCATTGATAGATTTCACTTGATAGTATAGTAGGTTATTTACAAAGTTCTTACTATATGTGAGGATTAAGTTCTCCTAAAACCTCAACCAGAATAAGTATATATTACTTGTGTTAGCCAACAGTGCTTTTCACATCTAAACATATTATTTGAAATGTTATTGTAGTTACATGAAGAAACCTTCTGGCACAAAGGTCGATCGGTTCACAAAACAAAGGACGGGGAAGAGACAGGCTTAGCGTGTGTAATACCCCTGTCGGTGCAAAAACCTGTCGATGCGCCGGGCACACAGCAAGCCAGAAGGATCTGCTTGACGGAGCAAGGCTGGAGATCCGTCTGGCTTCAACGCAGGACCAGTCGACCCTGCGAATTCCTCCCGATGACGTGCTAGTCAATTTGACCTGCAATTGACAAGGAGAGAAAGTTTATCAGTAATTTAAGGCAGAACATGCCGATCTTTGCCTAGACAGTTCTAAGTGTGCCGCTTCGGGAGCAACCAATATTAGCCCACTGGATCTTCAGCACGGAGATGTCCGACCACTCACTAATGTTGTCAAGCACGCACTAGTGATGCCGACCACGAACTATCGTTGTCCTCCCTCTGGTCATAGTGTGTGGTCGGACAACGTTAGTCATGGTCGGCAGCGCTAGTGAGTGGTCGGCAACACCGGTGATCCAGTGGGCCAACAGCCAGACGGGAAAAACACAGATGTAAGTAAAATCATCAGCTAGACAAAATATAACCAGTATGAAGCATTGAGCCGATGAGTCTGACGAGAAAGGATATAACATGCAAACAAATCGACTGTCTAATATGAATAGTTCTACAAGCGCTCCGAATCTAATCCGCTATCATCATCAGTGAGGTTCGACCGGATCGATGCAGCTATGATGATAACAACAAACTAAAGCCAGAGAATTCACAAAACCATCCATACCTTGACAGGTTTCTGAAAGACATGCTATATCTGTGAAGGCGTAGGCGAATTGGCTAAAAGAACCAATTCTGGTAGAAAAAAGGGTTACAACATGTAAACAATCGACTGTTCAATATGAGCAGACCTATCAACTCCTCAAACCTAACCTATCATCTTTAACAGTGGGGTTCAACCGGATCGATGGCAGCCATAATAAAGATAATGGATTAAATCTTTAAAGAAAACGGATCTACTCATATTTAACAGGATCATGAAGACATGTTATGAGCATTAAAGTGCAAGCGATCGGCTATTTAGCCGATACAGGCATAGCAAACAGCTAAGGTCACGCCTGATCGGGAATAAATCTACAACTAGCATCCTCCAATCTAAAGTGCCATCAGCGGGGATCGACCGGATCATTGCAGCCATAATAGCGAACTATAGATCAGATTTAACTAGCCAGCAAACCTCTTCAAATATCATACGTGCCTTAACTGCGTACTATGCACGATTAAGATCGAGGTAGAATAGCCAATAAAACGTAACCCGTCGCTCAAAGTAAGAAATATCGTATTGTCACAAAGCAAACGACGGACTAAAAGGATATGAGGCCGATCTAGTTCAATTTTGATCGGGTAGGTTGATATTGCTGAAAAACTATTGACAGTAAAAACATCAACAAGATCGGTAATTTAATGAATCTACCCGAAGGACGCCACCCTTAGGTAGAGCCGATAACTTGATCTTAGTCTAATTCGAGCAGTGGAGGTCGAACTTAACCGATGCAGCCGTAGTTGAACTAGATAAAGATTAATAACTAGCTTATACTAGAGCTCGCAGTGGAGGTCGAACTTAACCGATGCAGCCTTACAAACCAAAGTATAAGCCATGACGATACTTACAGACAAGCCGAAGGTCGGCCGAACCGATGCAGCCTTGCTTGTTGAAGAACTCACCAAGATCTACACTGCTCCTACTCTTAAGGGTTGGCACGGAGCCGAAAAAAGTAATTTGTGTTGATTGATTGGATGTTATCTTTGATATAATAGCCGGGC